>NW_027280735.1:0-245062 GCF_046629955.1 Centroberyx affinis
CCTGAACCGATGCCCCGAAGGGAACACCGGGGGAGCCTATGATACTCCAAGCTTAGCGTAGGAGCTGTTTTACATCGACATGAGTGAGGCTGCTCTGCTGGGTGCCAATTACATCTAAAATTTCGAGACAATTTTGTATTCAGAAAACCCCAGCACAACAGATAAAACGCGATACAAGAAGAATGGCAACATGACCCACAAACTCCAATTACAAGGGAGGGAATGAAACGACACGATGCTCGGACTCACTGAAACAATGGAACCCTTTATCTGGACACCCAAAGGTGGAAAGGGATGATCTCAGCCCTACAAATGACTCTTAGCCAGTGTGGATAAATGGCGCTGTCGTTGGATATAGTCATGCACCGGGCCATAATGCATTCTGACACACACCATCTGACACATGCAAGCCTCCCCGAGCCACCCGTACGGCCCGTGCCTCGCATCGCACAATATTCTATGATAAACAATCGTGATTTCAGGATAACAGAGATGCGAGCCACCGTACATATCACTGTCACACACACCCTGATATCCATAACTGATGGCGGGGGCGATATCGAGGGGGTTGACGGCACAACAACAAATGGGGGTTGGAAATAGCAATCTGCAGAAATACAGACCTAGTGGATAAGCAGGCTGAGAAGAGTTAGAAAAGAGACATCCCCCACTCTAGTGACAGAATAGAAGCAGAGGAACGCGACGGCTAGAGGGAGAGCTGGGGAAGAAAAAGAGAGGGAAGACAAAAGAGAAAAAAGCCAGAGGTTAAAACAGAAACGAAAGGCAACATATATGGCTTTTATGACTGGGTTGTATTTTGAGAGAGAAACAGGTGAAAAGATTCTTGGGAAATTAATGCAATGCCTACTAATGTCTCATGTATTTTTTGGTGGGATTTCCCTTTAAATATAGCCTACAATCCACAGTTTGTTTCGCCAGGTATTTTTTAGGAATTGGGATTGATTATTGCCAATTTTTTACCATTTTCATAACCCTTCGTGGCTCAAAATACATCTGTTTGACTTCAATATTAACAAACATTTTTTACCTTTACACCTTTGTACAAACAACACTTTTACACCTAAGAGACAAAAGACAAATCAAAACACGTCGTCCCACACGAATGATGAAGTCCACCTCTGGGCCAATCAATAGTACCTTGTTTTGACCTGTAAGTGTAGCGCCCCATTGGGTGTCATTCTGAAAATGAAGCACAGTGATGAGGTGAATCATTCCCCCAAGTTTTGTCAAAATCGAATCAGTGACGCCTGAGATATCGATATGACGGACGATTACGATACCGCGATACTGCAATTACTTTAAAACTGAAATGTAAAACAATCATTTGTTTAGGCAGCAGAAGGTTAAACGAGAAGTTACTTGCAGCAAAAAGGAAGAAACGACATTAAGTCAGCTGGCACATTATATCAAAGCATTATGGGTATTCTCCAGCTGATCCCGCCGCTAAAACCGAGCGAGACTGAGAGGAGGAGGGTTGGCTCAGCGGGGGATGATCAATGCAGATGCAATGATTAGAATCTCAAACAGGTCGGATTATAGACACTGTGTGTGCGTGTGCGAGTGTGTGTGTGTGCATGCATGTGCACAAACAGGACTCATTCTTCTCTATAGGACCTGGTGGGTGTGAGGCCCTTATTCCCTTTGAAGCACACAATCCCCCTTTGATGTTTGTTGCGCGCTGATCATTTATTTATCTGGAATGGAGTCTCGTCTGACACCACTCTCTCTTGCAAAGCAATACATGCCGAGGAGCCCGTGTTTTCAAAGTTGAACTCTGCATGCCTGTGAAGGAGAAAGAGGGCTCCGTCTATTTGTTTTCTTCTGCAGAAAAAATGTGGGTGCGTTAACTGAAGAAATAAATAGTTCATTTCCAAAATTTGGGGGGGGGGGGGAATCCATACCTGTTAGTCCATCATTCAATATACCATACCATGATTTGTTTTGAATGTATTTTCTGTCACACTTTTCCTATGGTGGCTATCTCATTTTGAAAAAAAAAAAGCCCATTAAATGAATGCCACCATTTCCCATTCTATAGCTTTTATCACTCTAAAACTGAAGTCAATCTGTAGAAAATAAATAATTTCATTCCAAAATGAGGCATCTGCCATTTGGAACCGGCAACACCCATTCTCGCTGAAACACGGCTGGCATGAAATGAAAAGTTTCTGGTGGTAACTTAGTTCCAAAATGGAAACAGCATTGGGGAATGATGCTTACAGAAATAGCAGCCTCATCTATTTTCAAAGCTATGCGAGACTCGAGATAACCGACAGCGATAGGGGGCACGGCAAGCCAGCCTGATTGGACACACTTGATGACGGACTCTAATGATTCACACCCCCAGAGGAGGAGGAGGAGGGGGGGGGGGGGTTAACATAGCCATTGCTTCCTGAGTCATAAAGGGAATAATATGGCAGGCATGTCAGCTACGCCCCAGAGCTTATCATTAAACACCAACTTCTGGGCCTACTTAAAATAGCCCAGAATGCGCAAGGGAGGGGCATCCGAAGAATTCCCCACTGTCACCGACGCAGCCCTGCTATTTTTTTTTTTTCAAACTTTAGTTCAGCAGATGTTTGCTAATGGTCTGGGGCAGAGGGGAGGAAAACACAGCCAAGGTCTCCACGTTTAACCCCCGTCCTCAATTACCCACGCCCTAGTTCCTCCCACCGCTTGGTGCTGGAAAACTCCGCTCCAAGGGCAGGAATGTCATTTGTGGATGCCTCTATTGGAAGCTTGCGTGTGGAGGGGATGATCATTAATCAAAGGAGATGAAATATAAAATTAAAAATAAAAAAGATGGGAAATGTTTAATTAATTCCACAAAGGGAAGTGGGTTAGATTTGACTACTCTTAAGGCGTAAACATATTTAATTAAAAGGGAAAACAGGCCCGTGTTCCGTGTGCACAGTGGATGCAGCGGCGTGCTACGAGCCTCGGTTCTGCTGGTGCAAGGCTTTTTCCTCAAGGATAAATGCGTTTCAGCACAAACCCTCGGCGCTAAAAATAGCCCAGTAATAAATATACCCGCACACGGCCGCAATTTCCAGTGTGGATCAGCGGATGAGATGCAGCGGGTCGCTCACTTCAAAGCCTTTGCTGGAGAAATCTGCCGATAAATCCACGGCGCCTTTATTCATCAGGTCGTTTGGACCCCGTCTGCTGGAAGACCCCCTGTGTCATATTTACTTTTACAATACACCTCTGAGTAAAGAACTGATATTTACATCTCAGCGTCTCAAGAGATGATTTTTTTTAATGTAAAAACCCAACCCGAGATATTCTGATCTCGGGTTGGTGTCGGTTGAAATCATTTCAGGAGTCAAAACACAGACAAAGAGGGTCTGTTTCCACTGAAGAGGCCGCCCAAAGCTGAAGTGGTGTGTGGGGTCCTGTGGGTTTGGGAAAGTGAATTGTTGGGGGATGGGGGGAGGGGGCAAATTGGGGAAAGGATGAGGATAATTGAGTGGGACCATCAGTGGCCAATATTGAGTCAGACACATTCACCTGATTAGGGACTTGCGCATATGTGTGTGTGTGTATGTGTGTGTGTGTGTGTGTGTGTGTGTGTGTGTGTGAGGGGGGTTTGTTCTCCCCTCACCCCTCACTGCCAATTCGCCCCTTTCCAGAGGCTGTAATTGCAGCTCAAATTAATTCCTTGTCTAAACCCATCTGATGCCCATCTGAGGATGCTGCTCTCAGTGGTACAATTGGGTACTTAAAGACACCTGCTCCTCCTACTATGTGTGTGTGTGTGTGTGTGTGTGTGTGTGTGTGGATGCGGACAGTGGTGGCAGGGCAGTCCTCAATCCACCTGAGCTCGCTGTCGGTGATAATACAGTCACACAATCAGAAGACAAATTGGTGATGTTAGGGACATTGCTCCACCTTAAACTGTCATCTCAGCGCCTGTAATTTCAGGCTCTTAGAGAAATTTTATCCTTGGACAAGCTGTCCAATATGTCAAAGCTCTTATGCAGAGTGACGGACAGTTAAGTGATTCATCATAATGACAGTCTGCTGTGTGGGGAATTTACGCTCACCAACGAGAAGGTTTTATGAGTTTTTGCAGCTCTTTAAAACGCCGCCCCTGAACATGAAAGTCAGTTTGAATTAGTTCTGATTATGAAGAAAAACAAAACTTTTATGCCGTCACTGGCTGCCAAGCATGACAATTACACATAATGACATAAGTGTTGCCATTTTTCAAAAATGCTTTTCAGAACGGCATAACCGTAGAAGGAGATGTCTTCAACTGTCTTTGAGAGAAAGGAAAATCTTTAATTAATCAGAAATAGCAGATGTTTTGTGAAAGGTGAAAAGCAGTTTCATCACAGAATGCTAGCAGGTAAAATTGCCATATTCTGCAGCCCTCCACCCCTTGTAATGAATAGTTATTGGCTTGCTGCTTGCCCAGCAGTCAAGCAGAGAATATTGTCACTTTCAACAAACGTGGCACTGGGTATGTGACAGACTGATAGGTGGAGTGATGCCAGGATAAGCAAAGCTTAGCGAGGCGCGTGGAGTCCATGGCTAATAACTTCCACAGCTAGAAGACAAGAAATGCAGCCATTGTTTACCACCTGTGTTTTTCTTCACTCTTCCTTTGAACCGCCTCTCTGTGTGGAGGCTCTCCAGCCCGGGAAAGACTGGCGAACACACACACACACACACAAACACACACTCACAAATGAAAACCTGCAAATACGTGCGTCTATGTCAGTCTTTTTGAAGAAGAGGCTGAACAACAGTTCCTCATGAGTTTATAGAGCTGTAAACAACAAACCCCTCCAGCTAAACATGGACTGTACCACACTCTTATCAGGAACGTATATGAAACGTACAAACAGTGAAGCCTGCCTTAGTATTTTCCAACATTTCAAACATTTACATTGCATTATACATTTAATTGACACTCTTAATTAGGGGCAATAATAGAATAAGCAACATCACCAACATTATAAGCAACCAATAGTGCAGAGGTCAAAGGTCAGAGCCATAGCACTCAATGGCTATTAGTTGCAACAAATATTCATGTGACCCAGATATGATCCTGATAGAGAAGTGCAAGGTAAATAAATAAGAGCTGAGGACAAAAGGTGGGTTTTTGATTTTGAAGCCAACATGTTGAGAAAGACATTGTTAAAGGAATAGTTCACCCAAAAATGAAAATTCTGTCATCGTCTACTCCCCCTCATGCCAGTTGAAACACAGGTGAAGTTTGTCCATATAACACACAGGGAGGCTGCCAGCACAACTCCATAGCAGCCTTCTCCAAAACAACTGAAGTCAGTGGGGACCAGTTCTTCAGAGTTCCAAAAAGACCTACAGTATATTTACACCATCATTTAGTGCAAATCTTAACTACAGCTGATTGATTTGGCTGTAGTTAAGATTTGCACTAAATGATGGTGTATATATTCACAGATTGCTAGGTCTTTTTGGAACTCTGAAGAACAGGTCCCCATTGACTTCAGTTGTTTTGGAGAAGGACTGCTATGGAGTTGTGCTGGCAGCCTCCCTGTGTGCTATATGGACTAACACATTTCACCTGTGTTTCATTTGGCATGAGGGTGAGTAGATGATGACAGAATTTTCATTTTTGGGTGAACTATTCCTTTAAAGAAGCAACAGCGAGAACGGCTAGTTTGGTACACTGACTGATGTTCGCACATCTATCAAAGCTTGCTCTCTGCATTGCCTTCAATGCATTCAATTAACCCAAATATATTCTGTGTCTTACTTTTATAAGGAGAGCAAGGAAACAAAAAGAGCTATTCCAATTTTTTTTTTCTTGGAGCAAGGGAATGCAAGAAAGGAGAAGTGGCTTTCACGAAGCGCAAGATACCAAAATTGCAATTAACTGTCTCACGTTGTATCTGAAAACACGTGCGACGGACTTCAAACACTCAATTACACAGCCGAATCTGTCTTTAGAAACTGGACTGGAACAAACGGCCTCTCCCGCTGCTCGGCTCTAAAACACACGCAAAAAAAAAAACGCGAAGGGAGGTAGAGCCACTTCTCAACGGACATTTACCTGAGCTGATTCGACTATGTGAATTATTGAAAACACAGCACATGTCCCGCAGGAAAAGGCTTTCTGAATGTACTGAAATAAAAATCATACGCGCGGCACCTCGGCGACCAAGTGAAGTGGAGTGAGGCGAAGCTCCCTCGAGGAGAGATAACACAGAAAGTGCAGTCTTGGATTTGAAAACCAAAAAACTGTCAGGAAGTGTAATTACTGCCATGATGAGCTGAACAAAGTGATTAAAGGAGGGCGGAGGTGCGGGGGGGGGGGGGGGGGGGGCGGGTGTACCTTTGATGTCCGTGGGTGCCGTCAGACCGCGAGTAGACTGAGGACGGGCGCAGCTCCGTGAGAGTCGACTCGTTTGTTCAATCCGCCCGGGGAGATCTGTGGACACACAACAAGGACGTGGTAAGATCAGTATTCAGCCCACCGGCTGACTGTGCATCGCTAATATAGAGCTTTTATGTAACATACAGACACACATACAGCTGCTGTAGGTCCACTGCTGTATACCCTCAAGGGTTTGACGCGGGTTTATAGGGTTTGTTGAAGACCGACTGGGACTGACAGTGGCAGCAGCTGATCGCTGTTGATCTGATTTAATTTTGTACTGATTTTTGAAATTTTTATGCCAAATAATTCCAAAAAATGACAATTATTGAGTGTTTTCTGCATAACTGTATTCTTGTCAGGGTGGAAAAGCCTGAAACAACATTTAGACCCTCAAAACTCTCCACTGAAAAACAGGATAATAATAATAATACGCTACAACTAGTAAAACTACTACTACTAAATAATAATAATAATAAGTCATGCTTCTGTACATTCATACATATTTGCATACTTGTGTAATCCGATCAAAATGTCACAGGAGAATCAGTTCAAGTGGGCTTCCCATGGACAACCGGTGTAATATTGATAAATTCTACAATATATATGTAATCAAACAAACATGCATCATATCCATGCATCATACATGCATCATATCCATCATATTGGAAGTGGACGATACTGACTGGCTGAGATACAGTTTTTAATAAAGAGACAGCATCTGATGTTTGGGCAACACAATACAGTGTATCAGTCCAACCCTAGCAGCTCTACAGTAGAAATACAGACATCACGAGCACCGAGAGAGAAAAAGACTGACAAACACACACACACGCACACGCACACAGAAAGACAAACCGAACCCAGAGAGTAGCAATGTCCAATATTGTAGCGTAAATTGGTTTTGATGCTTGGTACCGTGGGGCGAATCATCGTGCCATCCACACCAACCTGTCCACAGGCTCTGCTGCCTTTGATGGCTGAGGAAACAAAAGCCTGGCAGCAGAACCGCTGGTCCGACAGGATCTTTGAACATGTCACTGATGATGAAATCAAACTCGCCCTGACACACACTTCCTCGCAGCCACCTTCCATTTCAAGAGGTTTAATGAGATGTAATGGTTCCTTAAAAATTGCCTCATGCTTCAACTTCACCCTGGAATATTTATGTTTTTCAGAAATTGCAAATCCCACTATGAGTTCATGAACAGTTCGCCACCAACATTAGTTGGAATTCATAAACACAACAGTGTTCAGGCTTATATTCTGATTCTTGTTAGCAATAAACCTGCAATAAATGATATCAGACCTTATAACCAATCCTGAAACTAATGTGTGCTATGTGGAGATTTCATTGTGATATAATGAAATGATTAATGATACAAACCAATATTTTGCTTATTGCAGCTTTAAAGAAGTAAAAATTACTTTTTGAGTAGTTGAAATATACAGAATATATACAATATACTATACATACTTATACTTACTTCTATACACAATAGAATTAATGTCTGGATTTGTGTTTGAAAGTTTGGATAATTTCATCACTTCATTTCCAAATTGAAAACAAAGGAATGGCATCCCTGTGGATACCTGGAGCAGCAAATATTGACTTTACATGAACTCAAACAGGGGATATGCATGCTAAATATCAGAAATGTGAAATAAAATATTGCTTTAAGCTTTAATGTACAGGCAACTATCCACATGATAAGTATCGCCAAACGCAGCTCTGACTCCAGACTAAATATACATCAGTGAGCGGCCAAGTAACGCAATGTTTCATTAACTATGATCAGACAAGACCCGAGATGAAAAAAAAAAAATCAATACAAAGTCAACTTTCCACTCCAACTTCTCGCTGGCTGTGGGATTAGAATAGCTCTGCCTCTCCAGGGATTCCTGGGTGTGTTCACTTCAAGGACAGATAGGCTTTGAGCACCTTGGATTTCTGGTACAAGCATCAAAGGTGAAGCTAAGCCCGGCTGCATTAGTTATCACCTCTTCTCTCTCCGGTTCTGGACGAGCCCTCACATGGTTCCTGAATGGAGATTATCTCGACACACACAATCACAGCTCAAAGTAGCCCTAAATCAACACACCTTTTACACTACTTAACGTGATGCAATGCTTTTATCAGTCGCAACCTCCCCTGGTTTGGCAAGCAGTGCAACGGCACAACAAGCTGGCTTGGTCTGGGAAAATCTAGGTGGCGGAGGGCAAATGAGTAACGCTCTCCCCTCCCTCATCTACCGTCAAGGTGCTTTTGAGCAAGGCACTCCACCCCTAGCTGCTCCTGTAGAGCTGCTCACAGGTCAACAGTAGAAAACTGTGGCTGCACTGGACAGCTCCGCGTTGTGAATGTGGGTAACTGTATGAATGCGAAGCAGGGCTTTGCTGTAAAAGAGCCTGCATGTTCAACAAAGTACTTCCCTGGATAAATTAACATACAAAAAATTCAGTGGCCACACCTCAAGCATGTAGAATTCAATACTCCCAACACCTCAATCAAATTAAATCTAAATCAACAGCCAGATCAAATCAAATTAATTTATGCAGCACCCGGTCAGGTGCACTTTCTCGGCTCCGGGTTCCGGGGAACATCTTGACGATCTCCGCCGCCGCCCTCGACATTTCCATTTGACGGTTATAACTGCAGAAACCTCATGCAATATTTGTGCTTCATATCAGCGCCTGATACCTCACCTGATCTGCATTATGCAGACAATTGCATATTCTATCATAACTTGTCCCCCTTCAACCCACATCGTTTGCAGAGCGCCCCAGTGTAATTCTGTGATTAATAATGAATGGAGAGTGAGGGTTAGCTCGCTGACTGACTGACTGAGTGACTGAAGGGCGGACTGTCTGGGGAATGCTACACTGATCAAGGCCTTTCCTCGGCTGTCAGTGCGTCCCTGCACACTTACTTAGGAGAACTGCAGGCATGTACAAATGACCAAGTGGATGAGCACACACTGCCCTGTTTGTGTGTGTGTGTGTGTGTGTGTGTGTGTGTGTGTGTGTGTGTGTGCAGCATGTGTGAGCTCTATGTGCACAGGTGACATCTGTATGCAGTGAGCAACCTTTGACTAATAACTATGTGCATGACATGCCAAAAGTTAATATGAATATGAAAATTCAAGTGGAAGCATTAATTATTTAAGACTGCATATGAATTAATATGAAAATGTATAGCAGGTGGGTCAATAAGCTATTAATAAATTAATATATTTTTTTATACTTTATTTTTATTATTTTAAGAGGGTTATACACAAAAATTGAAGAAAAAAAAATAAAAATTTAAGAAGGGAGAAGGTTGCCATGAACATTTTCTTTTTCCATTTTTTAAACAGACAGTTCACATGGCTAGACAATTTTGAAATATTATATGATGGCATTTCTTTATCCTATTGTATGGACTTGATCTACTTCTACTTGCTCTGACTTGGCAGAACAGCCTGTGCTGGTGCTGTTTCAAGTTAAAAAATACTTTAAGCAAATTCTCTACAACTCTATCTAACTAGGTTGGACAGTTCCACACTGCGCTGGACACTTCTTGACTTGATATTTGAAATAAAGGTAGAGGACGGGGCGTCCTTGTGGATCAGGTGCTCACTGTGTGCTTGTGACATTTTGGGTTTGGATATGGTTCATGTTGCATGCCAACCCCTCTCCCTCTTCTTCTGCTTCTTTTTTCTTTGCTGTCTCTCCACAGTATACAGTCTAATAAAGCAGAAATGCCCAAGAATTAATCGTAAAAAAAAAAAAAAGGTGCTCAGGATTCCTGTGCTTTTTCCATTTCAAAATTCCATACTTTCACCAGATTGTAACTCCTTGGCTCAAGTTGATGATTTTGTCCAAGATGTGTTACAGTGATAGTGGCTGGATATGAAATAACACTGCAGATGACAGAAAATGGATAGTCATGTGTATTGGAATGATGTTTTTCCATACATTTTTTTGGAAACTTTTCAAGAGCCAGAAATGATCAACTTCCTTTTTCCATACTTTTCAAGACTTCCCAGACATGAAGAGGAATCCAGAGTGCTACTGACCTGGCATGCCTTTTTTTAAGCCTCATCACAGCACACAGCCCCCCTGCATCAAGCAGGTCCCAGGACAGATGACACTCTGATGACCCCTTGATCTGGGGAGTTATTGCAGAGGTGCTTGGAGAACTCCAGCAGAATAACCAGACATCCTTGTGTCTCTAAGTAATCTTTTGACTGAAAGCAGAGGCTAGACACAATGTACTGCAGACGCACCTCCTGTGTGTGCAGGCTGTGTTTGCAGAGAGGAGCGGCTAATTGAGTATTCCAAGAAGAAAATTACAGTCCATCATCATTAGTCTGGACAAACAGGCAAGCCTGCGTCAGAAAAAAAAAAAAACGGTTCAATTTTTTAGAGCTCCGTGCGCTCATCTTGGAGAGCTGACCTTGGCTAAGGCTCCTTCGATTTAAGGCAGGGAAAAAGACAATTTTGTGGCCCCATCAGAACTCACCGCCTCTCAAGGAGAGAATAAAGAAAGAGTGATCGAAAAATGCCCTGGCATAGGGAGAAAGATTTTTGCGCTGACAACTTTGAAGGGTAGCGGGAAGGAGAAATTGATGAGGTTGTTTGTTCTTTGGCCTGGAAGACAGTATCAGTGTCAGTGGACTGTCCAACCCAGAGGATCCACAGCCTAGGGCTTTCATTCAGGCAGGGCAGGTTACTTTCAAGGCGTAATTCATTACAGATTAATTCCTTGTAATCAGTATGTAATCCACAAGCCATAGCCTTAATATCATCATATAATGTCGACTCCAACATGGGGAAATATCCTGCTTCTTCTTAGTTTTTGAGCTTCTGCTGCAGTCTTTGGCCCAGTGACTGTGGTTGCTATTGGATTCTCCAGAGAGCCTTTCCAGACACCAAAAAAAACTATTGATGTCATTTGGACCAGTAGTTTTTGAGAAAACATAAAAAAAAAAAATACAGCACCTCGCTCTCTGTATTCGGAGTACAATCATATCCCACTGTGGTGCGAACGGCCCTTAATTCAGCCAACCACAATGGTTAGAAAATGCCTGCAGAAACCCATTACCTTGTTAAATTGTACTGAGGCAGATAGTGCGGATGTCTGGTCATATGTTTTTATGGAAAGGGAGGAAATTGAACTTGACACACATGGAGTAGTTACAGAGGGGCTGATGGTGATTAATTTTTTACTTGATATGTACTAGAACGTGGCAACCTGTCGCAACCTGTGGCAGTTTGGAGTTTTAGTTATACAACCATTTCTCAGAGGCAGAGCTGCTCTGGAGGCAGAAATAATTTGATTGGTTGAGTTAAACCTCAGTGAGCGGAGCCAAAGAACAACAGTTTTTCTGGCTAAGTAACATTAGACTGAAGCCCAGGGAAAAAGGCAAAGGGTAAGAGGAGGAAGCTACTGAAGCCTGCCACTCTGCTACTAACTGAAAAAATACAATGTAGTCATACTAAGTTATCTAGGTTAGCTAGTTAGCCTATTTGACCTTTCAAGTTCAAACTAGGTGTACTAGCCTATAGCTATCTAGGCAAGCTAGTTAGCTAACCTGCTGACCTTCCAGAATCATGAAAGCCATGGCCGTGAATTTTAAAAAAAAGCAGTCATTGCCATTTATATTTTTCAGTTCTTTCTCTGCCATTCAATTTTGCTAATTAGCCAACCTGCGCTCTGAAAAATGGTGGTTTGGCTCCACTCATTGCGGTTTAACTCAACCAATCAGATTATTTCCAGAAATGTTTGTATACCTAAACTCCAATCTGCAACATGGTGACTATACTGGTTGTTTGCTACACAATGTTTTAACTCACAACTCAGTAAATGTGAGTCTACATTATACAATCACCATACATAGTAAGAAGATGAGTAAAAGTATTTCTTTTCTTTTTTTTGCCTATTTGTACCTATGATTTCACAATCAAATCTCAAATAAACCATTTCCACTCATACTGCCTTTTCCCAAAAGTAGCCTATCTGTAGTCTTTAAACTGTTTTCAATAGCTAACTATTTACAGCTGTCATTTTTTTTTGCACCGCCTTAAAGCTAATGTGAAGGGCACTGATTATACATAATGCTGATAATCTGCTGTAAAATAAGTCAATATGTGAATTGTCAAATTCCCAAAGAAAGAGAAACAAAGAAAGAACTAATGCACATACTGTATCTCTCTGTCTATCTCCCTCAGCCCTGCCCTGTTCTCTGTTTGTGCGCAGACAGAGCGGTACACAGCTAACTTTCAGCCTCTCTGCTTCTCATTTCATCAGATGCCAATGCTGTGATTGGTGGCGGAGGGTTAATAAAACCTCTGGCACAGTGTGAAATCGTTTCCACCTGAACCTTGCTGTTTCATTCCACCCATCATGCCCCTGACACCGACTTGTGACTATTGACTGAAGGCTGAGTATTTAGAGAATTAGACTAGCTAGGTGAGGTTCGTAAGTTGTCAGGTCTCATCTAGGGTTAGACCGATATTGGCCTTTCATTAAAAATCGGATATCGGACAGTCTTGGATATGATGAAGCTTGTTTGATTATTTATTTATTGTAGAATTTATCAAAACTACACTGGTTGTCTATGGGAAGCCCTTAACCTGGATTGATTCTAATGTGTAATTTTGATCGGATTGAACTGTGCATATGTTTTATTAGTAGTAGATGTAGTAGTACCCAGGGTTTTAAATGAGCGTTTAGTGTCCTGTGGGGTAAATCATTTTCATCAAATGTTGAATACTTAAATTTTTTTGGAATATTTTGGCATGAAAATTGTCAAATTGAAAGATATTCCGTATGGACATAAAATGTCTTGAAGCTAACAGGAGCTTCAGTTAAAAAAGATTGGTATCGGCCTTCAAAAATCAGTCAAATCTAGTCTCATCTAAGCATACAGAGCGTTAGTTTTGGTATGCACATGTGACATTGGTTGGTTCAGTGCAGTTCAGTATGTCCCATTTTTCCTGCTGCTCTCCACTGTGTTCTGTCTACAAAAGCAGAAAAGTCAATATCTTAAGCAAAGGGCACAAATAATGTTCAGCCGTATAAAGTAGAGAACAAATGAAGAGTTTCATTCTGAATTGAGATATCCACACTTCTTCTGACACCTTTTCTTACAAAATGATCAATAGCACAAAACCAAAACAAATGGCGCCACGCTTTGATGGATGGTAGGTAACTTAATTTGAACACTTTGACACACCGGATCCTCTGGGTTATAGCGATATTGAACGATAATATTCAGGTAATAATTGATTTCCGCAATGGACATGGAGTATAGATTTTTGGAATAGAGCTTTTCAGTTGCAGAATACTGTGTGTATATATACAGAATGTGTGTTAGTGTGTGTGTGTGTGTGTGTGTGTGTGTGTGCGTGCAGGTCCGCCCCGGGGAGCCTGATTGTGAATTCAACCCCATCACCCTCAGCCTCGTCTGAAACATATGGAGGATCAGTCTCCCTGATGGAGCAACAGAACTTGGCGAGGAGGAATTTTTTTACGCACTGCCGCTTTGAATAAAAGATCCGTGCGGGGATTCGCGCATGACGGCCAGCCTAAACCCTGCACTCGTCAATTATGTAATGTGTACCGCCGCAGCCTGGCGAGGCGCTCGGCTCTCATCTGGATCCGCCAAGACAACAGAAGACTTTATCCGAGGTGTCGGAGAGCGAGAGCGAGGGATGGGACGGTGAGACAGGGGAGAGGGGAGGGTGGAGGGGGTCGGAGGGGGGTTGGGGGGTGGGGGGGCGGGGCTGTCATAGCTGTGAAGAGATGAAATATTGTTCCGGGACGTTATCACCCGCCTCTTATTTGCAGCGGTGGTGAAGAGAAGTCACACTCTTACACCATGTAGATGTAGTGGTCAGTGAAAATGTGGGTAAACTATGAGCTCCAGTCGGTCATCATTATATGGCAATGAACCATCAATATAAACAAACATCAATTTTACTTTCAGAAATACATACATTTATGCTTGTTTCCCTTTAAAGAGCCATACCATTGATGATTGACTGATGATTGATTGAAAGAATTTAGCTCATTAAGATTTATATCAGTCAAAAAACTGTTAAAGTACAAGCTTCTTTGCAAATAAAAAGGAGGGTAAACTGAATTGAGGTGATTTTTTACCCTGCACTACCTCCCTGCTGACAACAGTGAGTAAAAGGTGACAGAGGCGAGACCCGCTTTGCCTGCGATTCTTGTCTTCACCTATGGGCCACAGTTCATTACACAACAATAAACACTTTGTTTACGCCGATTACCGTGTAATTAAGAAGGACATATTGTTAGCGGTAGCAAGCGGATAAAAACTCTGGGGGAGAACGACTGATTAATTGTTGACAATCTTAAGTCTAATTGCGGCTAACTGGTGAAAAAGATGCAATGTGAAGCGAGGCATGACGCTGCGGAGTTTTACCGCGGAGCGCGAGGCGTGCTGACCTCCACCGTGAAGGTCACCGCCGGGCGCCTCCACACCGACGACGACATCTCCTGTCATCGAGTAATCAGCCAGCCGCGCTAATTGACTTCTGTCCCAAAAAAGAAGGGAGTGGTAATTATATCTCAAAGCATAGCGTGAGGAACAAGAGGCTTCCCCTTCATCCACATCTAACAAACTTCAGAAAGCTCTGGACCGCGAAAGCAATTACTAATGACTTGAAGACTCTTACAGTGACTGAGTGACGGTTTGGGCCTTGAAACGACTGCACTCCCCCCCCCCCCCCCGGGGCAGGAAAGGAACTCAGCCAAATGTAATTGGCCACCACCACGTTTAATGGTAAAAAAAAAAAAAAAAAGGAGCTATTTTTAGAAAGGCGGGTAAGGCCCCGTTTCCTGGACTGGGCACGGAAAGGCGGCTCAACTGGAGTGAAACTGGCCACTGGAGACTCAGGGAACATACCGAAGCAGCGGCTACAGCGTCTCACGAGGGGCCGAGTCTCTCTTCTAGTCACGTATGATTACACCGCTAAACCCAGAGCCTCCTTTCATTCCTGCCGAGAGAAAAACCTGCTCATGAGATTTCCAGACGCGGGTCCGCACAGTCTCCGATTCAATTATTTGACTTCCGCACACATTTCAATTTTCGGGGGGGGGGGGAATAATTCGGTGCAACGATGAAATTTCTCTTTCAAAGACGAGTTCAAAAGAAAATGGGGGCTATAATAGAATCCATTTTACATTATTTTCATATAGCCGGGCACACAATTACTGCATGCCGTGCGGTGGTTGCGGTCGCCTTGCTTATATATGAGGGCCTGCTGAAATAGAGTTCTCTGAGCAGAGCCTGGGACATTACACCGAGCTGGCAGATGAAAGCTGCCAGGCCAATGCGAAATCACTGTTACAACTGTGGCAGATGCGCACTGCCCCGATAGCTTAAAGAAACAATTCCTAGCATTCCTGGTTATAAATGGACCCTTCTTGTGGCTGAGGGCAGGATGAGATATCCTTTATAAAGTATTCATGTCAACCACCTCTACCTCAGCCAGGCCTTGGCTGCGGTGTGATCTTCAGTGTCGGTGTGCGCTCCTCTACCTCGCAGCCTCCAATGAGACAGAAACAGAGGAGGCCGGGCTCTCCGAGAGTTAGGGAGGGAGGGAGGAGAAAACGGTGGAGAAGGGTAAAGAGATCCTCATTTATATTGCATGGATATTCTTTCAGGATCCGCAGGTTGGGCCAGTGGGAGGAGGAAGGAGGGTCGAGGAGAGGGAGAGCAGGGTTGATGGGAAGGGTAATAGACACCGTGTCGGAGCCATCGCTCTTGCAGGACCGGGAGCCTGGATCCGTCACGTCTCACTCTTCGACACGGCGCTGCCTGCTCTGCTCTGCTACTTTAGAGTGATGTAACCCCGAAACTTCTCAGGCCATAAACAGCTCCTTCTCGGCTTTGAGTGTGTGTCCGCGGAGCCGTACCTAAAATCAATCTGACTCCGACTCTAAATGTCATCATTGTCGAGCAAAGGCGACAGATTTTTTCAAGAATAGAGATGGCATACTTTCATATATTTTTGAAAAGTGTACTGCGGGTCACAGGTTTCAAGGGCTTAAGAGCACACTTAACTGCACACATAAATGTAAAATTCCAGTTCAAAGAAAAAGAAAGCCAACATTAGCGATATGGACAGTAATGCCATTTTGCCTTACCTCAGACACTTTCCGCCCCAGATTTTAATTGAACAGATCCCACAGCCTATGCCAGCTTGGCACTGCAAGTGCAACTCAGTGTTGCCCGGAGTTTTATAGCTATAATTTAACATCAAATGTCAGGGCTTTGCACACTGGCCTCACCAGAGAGACAATCAAATCCTTGTTTACCCAATGGAATCATTAACTATTCTGGAAAACAACACTATTTTCCGTTGAAGAGCTACTACCGGCCGTTTTGTTTACAAAAGAGCTATTGTAGGTAGTGTTTACCGGAGTCATAGTGATGAATCCAAAAACGCCCTTTGTAAAGATCTGCATCCTTCCTTTGTTGTGTTCTCTGCAGCTCTATCGGGCCCGATGGAAAACTGGCCGTTGCGCGATAGGAGTCACATGACAGACATGCATCAGCGCTGACAAACAACTGACAGTGAAAGAGAGGAGAGATCGAGAGGCGAAGAGGAGTCAATCAGAGTGAGAGAGGCGGCTTCTGTTTGGCAGACAGGTGTGATTTCTGCAGCCAGCACCCGCTGACATTGATGGGACGGACATGGAATTGCCTTGAGTGCTCCAAACAAACTTCAGCTACAGTGCAGGGCAGGAAAATTCATCATAAATTTAACAAATGTCAATGAAAACAAATCGACACGGCAAAATGTCAGAAAAATGTGAAAAAAAGTCGGTTCCAGCGATTTGTCAGTACAAAACATCAAAAACCCATAGCTACCTGTGGCATTATACCAGCAGTTCTCAGCCGTGTGCCATGCAGTGCCCAGCGTCTGCAGCTTTTCACTCCAGCCAAACTACAGCAGGTGATTTCACGTTCCTCCCCTCTGGTTGAAGGTGTGCAAATTGGTGAAATGACCCGCTCACATCTGGTTGGGATGTGAATGTGTGTAACTGTATGAAAGTGAGGCAAGGGAAAAAAAGCACACATGTTCTGCCCTTTTCCTGGATAAATACAGGCGAGAACTTTTTTTTTTTTTTTTACCAAAATAAAAGACCTTAAAACTGAGGCTCTCCAGTGAGACTTTAGAAACCCGCAGACCGTTTTCTCCCTCTCATTTCGAGGTAATGTCCTCTTAATCTGTGCAAAGCCCGGAAGAATCTCTCAGCACTATCTGGGTGATTAAACAGTGCTTTCTCAGCTACATGGGGTGGAGCAGGCAGCCAGTTCGGGAGCCGCAATTAATATCTGGGGCTCATCAGAGACGAGCAGAGCCCCCTCGATAAGGTGGACAGAGACTCTGCAGAAGAATTACTCAGAGCGCCGGGAATGTCCTGGGTTCACTCGCTCAACACACAAATATGTATAAATATGTATAAATTACATACACAAACTATCAGGTAGGCATGGGGGGGGGTCCCATATGGTATAATGTTATTTTGATACACTGATGTAATATTTGCTTAGCATTTCAAAAGCTATTAATGGAAATTCCTATCAAATTATATTCTTGGGATATAAAACGTCCTTGTGGGAGTGATTGAAGTCTTAAATTTAATCTCGTAATTGGTTCACGGCTACAATATAAGCCTAACGATCCAGCTCCAGGTTATTACAGCCAATGCAGGGAGAGTGACACAGAGAGAATGGCTCTTTGTATTATTTTGAAACAGTGTTTACACATCCGTAACTGACCTTCATAACTGTCAACGCTAACAAAAACAGACAGGAGGATGGTTTCAAGGCGCGTTGTACTCATACACCTCTCGAGTGCCCATTATAAAGTATGAATGAAGAAAAGTACAATGTGAAGCAATGTGCATCATGTCAGGTTTGGAGTGAACTGTTATCAGTGTAATACCATATCAAATTGATAAGCATCTGCTTATTGTTGAAGCTTAAGTCAGCTCACCACATATTGATGCTGCCGGTGATCTAGTAGTAAATAAAAAGGTGGGTAAAGTCTGACCTCCAGTAAGTGGTCACCATAAGGCAAACAACCAATATAAGCAAAAATCAATTATCTTCATATAACTTTCATCAGTGGATATTACTTACTGTGATGTTTACTCTGAATTAAGGTTAGAAAGATTGATGTCAGCATTAATAAAAGTGGGTAAACTCTATTCTACATAGAAAAAGGTGGGTAAACTGAGTTTAGATGGGTTTACCCTCCACTGCGTCCCTGAATGTAACATATGGTGTTATGAATCTACTGTATGTTGTGTTGAAAAGTAATGCAAATATGTGTTGTCCCAAGCTAGACCAACAGACGTGTTAAAATTTACACTGATCGCTGTGTGTTTAACACTCCAAATAATCAATCTCATCTTGTAAGCACTCAGTCTAATGCGAGCATTTGTTTAGCACCCAGAAGACACTGGGAGGGCGGGCTAACCGATCGCTCATGAGCGAGCCTCGGCCTCGCTGCAGCGGGCTTGTTTGGCCACAAACAGCCTGTAGGACTGTGCTGAAGGTAGAGAATCCCATTACAAATAGCTGCATTAGGTCTGTCAGATTGTGCAGCTGAAGCGGTACATCTCCATTGACCCCGCACTGCCTCGGCTCCCCTCTGGGGTCAGCGCATCGCCCCTCCCGGGATAAAATGTACCACTGCTCTTTTCAAGGGGATTGTGTCGGAGCCCTGGCAACAAACAAAGACACACACACACACACACACACACACACAGCACAACGCTTAATAGAGTCACACTGAGAGGGCCCGCAAGGATTACGAGGCATGATATAACTGTGAACGTGAACGAATTAACACACACACACACACACTGAGGATCATCAAGGTCAGACTGGTTTACGTAAGTAACCTGGTTTTAGGTCGACATATGTAAACATCATAACTACAAACCTGGTTAAAATGCCTGGCTTACCCCTATATTAAATGGGTTATGGCGGCATGGATAAGTAGCAGACAAAGATCCTATATTGATCTTAGTCAAGTCACAAAATATATATATTTATCTGACAAAGATCAATGTAGGATCAAAATGTTGTCTACTACAGGTGTATGAATGGGATTCCTTTACCATTACTGTGGCATGGAAACCTCCTTTCACTTTGGTTTTCTGTGCAAACTCACACAGCGTTATGGTTACATTTTGATGTCAACAAAAACATCTTTTCCTTGTATTAAAGGGTAACCTACTATTGTTCAGTGAAAGACGAAAGGGGTAGCTGACAGGAATACTGTTAACCGGTAATTTCATGGAAACAGCAATTGCAGGTGATCATCATGTAAACACTTAACCGGAGTACGGGCAGTAGCCGGGTTACTCTGTGCATGTAAACACAGCCATTGTTATGGCGGCTGAGCAACTGTGTTAGCGCACCTGCGGGAGGAGGAGGAGGAAGAGGAGGAGGAGGGAGAAATGGGCCGAGAAGGAAGTGGCATTGATTGAGCTGGTGCGAGCCCAGCCTCATTCATCAAGCGGGATAATCCGCCACACATGTTCGTGGACGATCCGTCTCGATGACACTGAGCAACGCTGGCACACATCACAATCACACCTGTGAAAACGCTCTCATAAGTGTGTCTATCAACCCAAAACACAACACAAAACAGCAGAAAAGCCCAAACCGTCGCTGGGGATCACACTGATTTACAGTTAATGAGTACATGGTGGATATTGACGGATATCTTAAGGAGGCCGTTTGGCACATTTGGAGTTTGGCGAGCTTCATTCCTATGCTGCCGCGATGTTTAACGAGAAACACGATTACACACACATTGTACAGTATCGATCAGCAAAGAGGGACTTCTTTGTGGTGCAAATGGCTGTGAAATAAGTCTGGTAGAGCAGAGGCACCGTGTCACTCAAGGCACAGAGGCAAGAGAAATCCAATCGCAGGAGCCGAATCGCACTTAGCGAAGACAACAATGCCAAACCATCTGATAACAAAGATAATGTTTAAAGAAAGACTTCAAAAACGGATATCAGTTGTGATCAGCGTCTCATATTTCCACAGTCAAATTAAAGAGTCGCTCTGTGCAGAACAAAGACAGATATGCTTTACACTTTTGGAACAATGGGACACTTCTGTAACCGTAAACCAGGGGCAGGCCGTCAACTCTGGATTACGGGATCGTATTGTTTAGCACGGTAAATGAGGCAAATGATTCCTGGCATGAAGTCAATAGCAGATAGCCGGCCGAGACGGTAACGGGAACCAAACAGCATTTAGGGAGCGGCAATTACAGATGCATCTAGGGAAATAAAGGCAAACTAGGGACAGGGCCATCCAATTTGAAAATGATGTACAGTATCCTCATCGCAGCTGAAGCCCACGGCTCAAATGCCCCATTACTGGGAGGCACTTCAGCTGGTTGAGAGTCAGCAGCTGTAGCGCCTCACCAAAACAAATTAGGCTCGTATCTTAGCTGGAAAGGGGGTGAGACCGTGTTTACTTAGACAGGAGGCCTCATCCGAATCGCTTTGATCAAAGTGTTGACAGTTAAATCTGCAAGAGCCTTCTCAGACTCCTTGTAAATCCCAAATGTAAGTTGATCCAAACAAAGAACTCCTAATTAGCGTTAAGATCACAGGAGGTATACGAAGTGACGGTGGTTGCAGTTCTCCTTTGGCTTCTTAGCATCAGTCACGCAAGGTTGAATCTGACATTCACAAGTCACAGTTATGCAGATGCCCTTTATTGTTTTTCCTCGCCCCGGAGTTCAGGCTTCTTATTTTGGGGCGTCCTCCGGGGCACAGCGCACACACACACACACACGCGCGGGGCGGTGCGGTGAATGAGTCAAGCAAGTCAGATTATCCATGCTGAGGTGGAAGTCTAGTTTCCACAGACTTCATCTCCCAGGGAGCTGCGACGTGAGTTCATGCCGCATGCGATCCCCGGGGACTCCCCGCCGAGCGAGACGGCTCCGCCCCTCTCGTCGCCACAAGCTCTCGAAACAAGGCAACTCCTCGGGACTCGGCAATGCATTAAATTGGAATCTGAGTCGGAACGAGCATCACTTTAACTGCCAACACACTGGTGCAGAGATATATCGACAACTAACAACTGACAAGGACAATAGTCTACTTTTTGTCACCTGATAGTTGAGTATCAACATTGGACAAATAAAGTGTTACCGTCGCCTTTTTGGCATTGTACCCTGTTGACTTTTTATTCGTTGAGGTGTCAAATATTCACATTTGAAAGCGACTAATGTCCCCTGTGGGCCACTGTAGGTGATCCGTGAGCGACTTATAACCGGTTCTTTCCGGTGCGTTCTGGGTGTTTTTTTGATCACGAAACAAGCGAGTACGCAGCCTGAAGCGGTAGAATATTGTTGACACCATGCAGCCAGCGGTAGAAGAAAATGCCGAGCCCACACAAACCGCTGCGTCAACAATACATAAAACAACCAATATGTAAAAAAAAAAACAATTCATAGTTCAGTAAAATTGTTCCCCAAAAGGACCAAAATGCCTGTAACAATCAGATCAAAGGGGAAAACAATTTAAAGTAAATTTCTTATCCTGTTACAAGACATATGGTATATACACATTCGACATTCAGTATTCCATATGCGTGTGCGTTTGGGAAGCATGGGCGTACAGTGAAGTGAATGGCAAACTTTGGCAAACCCACATATGGTTGCTGTTGTTTGTACTTGAGTCTTTGAGTGCCTTATGGAACATAGGCTGCTGATAAAGCGCTTGCATCCCCTTCTGTCTTGGGCCATCTGGATCCAGGGGATGCCATGGCAGTCGTCCCGCCTTCATCGCCTCTTCAGGGCAGGAAATTGTCACCAGCCAAACGTTGATAAGTTTTGGATGCGGCTAGTAAATTTGTCTGCTATTCCAGCCGCTTTGGCAGGTCACCAAATATCGTTCGGAGGTTCTTTTCTATTCTAAATATCTAGTTAGTTGGGTGGGTTTTGTGGGCTGAACCAGGCACTGTAGCTCCCCCCCCCCTCACTTGACTTGTGGGCTCCATGTCAACACAGGTTCCCTTAATTCCTTCTTGTTGTGGTTGCTGTTGTGGTCTGAGACGAACCTTTTCGCACGACAAGCCTATCTCCGTGTATTACACACACTTGCGTAAGCACTGATAATGCATTCATTCCTAATCATTTGCTCAATTTCAGCCTTCATCGGCTGCCATAATCACCTCTGAATCAGTTTTCCATCTTGGATAATTTGAACTCATTATTTCACCAGTCATTCACTGTGAGAAATGATTCAGCCGCCGCGTCGCTTCCGCGTTTGGCTTCGGCGGCGTCTCCTTTGTTGCTCGGTTTTATGAAGCAGACAAGGGAATCTGGCTGGGCCTCCTGTCTCACGCTCGCAGTCTGCACGGTGTCAGTGAGGACATGCCTACGAGGCAGATGACACGAAAAGCAGCGGTGGTTATGCATACCCAGATAAGGCCCATTCCGCTGCACCTCGATCACATCGCGCTTGTTGACAACGGCGGATGCGACAACCGAGGCCACGATCCTTGGGAGAACCTCGCAACGAATGACACGAATACGACATGTTCCCACAGTAAAGCTGCACATAGTGTTTTCGCAGAAACACATGGGCCACAATGTGCGAGCCCGCATGGAAAAAGGAAGATTAATCTGTTACAGAGGTAGGGCTGGCAGTGTGCAAGGAGCAAGGTCACTCCCAAAGACTGGCCGCACTGTATTCAGAGACAGAGATGTGCATTGATACTGTCGCTCTGTCAGAGAAGAAGAGAAACTGAGGGAGAGAGAGAGAGAGAGAGAGAGAGAATGAGAGAGATACAGTATAGTGAGGAATTGAGCTACAGTGAGAGATCAACATAAGTGTACAATGTCCAGTATGCCCTTACTGGCATTTGAATGATTTGTAACTACTTTTCTCAATTTTGGAACTTTTTTACATGATTATAGGTATAGATAGATAGATAGATAGATAGATAGATAGATAGATAGATAGATAGATAGATAGATAATTATGTATTACTGCATAGTGCATCTTTTCAAACCAAATAATCTATAATCTCAATATGGTTTGTGCGTTTAAATTCTTGTTTGTTGGCTTTTGAAACATTTTTGTATACTGCTTTGGAAATATTGTTTCTGATCAACAGCCATGCTAATAAAAGGACAGATGCAGAGTGTATGTGTGTGTGTCCGTGTGTGTGTGTGACAGAGAGAGAGAGAGGTCCCCCCCCCCCCCCCCCAACACTATCACTGCTGGAGCATTTACTAGCACCCGGGGCTACACAGACCCGTTCAAAGGGAGGAAGACAGGTTAATGAAAAACTATTGATTCTCCTCCTGTATCCCCGGAGACGAGGGGAAGTAACACTAACACTTCCGAACTTTGTTTTCCTCTTCTTTTGACTCGCCTCGTTCGGAGTCGCCGCCACCGCCTCCGGGTCTTCGGGGATGTAGAGAACAGAGGGGGGGGGGGATCCGGGTGAGCGACGACGGCGTCATCGGCGTTTAGCGGGGAAAAAAACAAAACACAGGAGGACAATGAAGGTGAGAGGGAACAGAGGGACCGGTCAACCCTGGCCGAGCTCAGCCTCCCTCATGCAGAGAGAGAGAGAAAGAGAAAGAGAAAGAGAGAGGCCCTTCAATCAGTGAACCTCAGAGTCTCATTTCACTCTATTTCACTCTGGGCAGCCATTCCCGCTCCCTCGCCATCCTCTATCATCCGGCTGCGGAGAGCAGGTTCAGACCAATATATCAGCCGGCCCTTTATTAAATATCGGATATCAGCCAATCAATGTCGCCCACCTCCGATGTGATGGATTTGATACAGATTGATTACATCATCGATCACTGGCTCTCTATGTGAAGCCCTGAAGCCGAATTGATTCTAATGTGGCATTTTGATTAGATTCCACACAAGTATGGATGAATATATCTTATTCTTATTATTATTGTTAGCAGCAGCAGCAGCAGTCGCAGTCGTAATAGCAGCATTATCTTGGGTTTTAATGGAGAGTTTTGGTCTAAATGCTGTTTCAGACGCTTTTGCGCCCTGACAAGAAATAAAATTCTGGAGGAAACCCTGAATACTTGTAAGGTTTTTTTGGGGCATAAAAATACTAAAAAATGTAAAGATACTGAATATCAGCACAAAATATCAGCTTCAATCCCCTAAAAATTGGTGTTGGTATTGGAGTTGGCCTTCAAAAACCCATGTGAGGTCAATCCCTGGTGGAGGAATCTTAACTGCTCGACCACTGGCTGATCTTTTGATGCTGAAGACCGGCTGCGAAGACTCAGACGCTCCGGACCGCTGTACATGATGAGGTAGAATCCCACTAAGACCTCAGACTGAGTAATATCACTCCGAGACAGACTGACAGCCTACAAGGGACCACCGCTGTATAGGATGACAGGGATCAATGGTGAGTCATCGACGGCACCCCCCCACCCCCCTCCCTCCCCCCCTTCATGGGTGGTCTCCCTCCCTCTGGAGCCGGAGGTCCCGCTGTGGGCTCACACTGGGACTCAGCGAAGGGAGAAATTGTCATCCGTCGGCAATCAAACTAAATCAGCCCCTGCCCGGAAAACCTCACGGTGTCAAGATTTGACCCCCCCCCACTACCCGTCTCCGTCTGTTACTCATCCAACGGGTTAAAAAAAGAAGAAAAAGTGGCAGGCAAAAAGAATCAGACAATGGCTGACATACCGTCTGGGAAAATGTGGGTGGGAGAAGGAGAATGAGTAACACGCTACTGTGGAAATGAATTTGAGCACGGCAGTTAACCCCCCCCCCCCCCCCAACTGTATCAGTGGAGCTGCTCAGTGGCCAGCAGTGGAAGACTGTGGTTGTACTGGGCAGATTCCTAGGTGTCAATGTGTGTGAATGTAAGAATGTAAAGCAGGGCATCGCTAGAAAACAGCCGCTTTTCCCTGGATGGATAAATACATTTACATTCAAACGTCCTTCTTGACCCGTCTGTGTCCTCGTCATATATTAAGCACTACTTCATTTACATTGTTCTGTTGTTTCCATTGGAGATAATGGGGGATAATGCTGCAGGTCGCTTCAAGGTCGAGCTTGTTGAAATTGGAGCTCATGTGTCGTAGTGGCGCTCCCTCCCCGCTCTCCACAATTACAGGTATGAGAGCCGAGCTGCGGGTGGCGAAGAACCTCAGATCTGACATACAAATACATTCACACACATATTGGTATACTTACATATACTTGTGAGGACCTAAACTATCGATGCATGCCTATCCATGTCTGTTACCCCGAACCTTCACGCTAACCCTAAAATAGTCTCTTGTTGAGGTGAAGACAGCAAAATGTTAGGGATTTTCTTCATCTTTCTATCCTTATGCAGACATTTGGATTAGGGTTCGACTGACATGTTTTTGAAGGTCAATATTTTTGGATTGAAGCTGCCGATATTTTCTCTAATTAAATTTGACCTTTTTCATGCCAAAAACGAATTAATAAATTGAAAGCATTCAATGTTTCCCAGAGGATTTTATTGTCACCGGGTGGAAAAGCCTTGAAGCAGCATTTAGACCATTGTGGGACACTAAAACTCCCCATTCAAAGTCAGACTAATGAAATTGTTTTAGGTGGGTGAGCAGGCAGGGTGAGGGTGAGTTTCATTGCAGGTTTTACAGACTGACACCCTGAAGTTGATGACTAAAATAATGTGTGTTGTCTTCATCACATCGGAAGGGGATGACAATAATGGATCGATACCTGATTTTTAAGAAAGGGCCAATATTGACAAACCAATATATTTCACAAGGATAGAGCATACACACTCGCAAATAACTCCGAACGAAGAAACGAACACACACACAGACACGCGCAGTGACAAATAACCTTGAACGAACCAATAACTGCACCGACGAAAACACACAGCGCTCATCTCTGTCTCCGTGAACGGGCCGCTGCAATTTTTACTTATTACTACCTTTGCCAATCAAGGCACGTCTCATCCACCCGCCTCAAGTCTGCGCTGTTTCTACAACAGTATAAACCACCGGCCCTCCTTCACATAAATCAATGAGAGCAATCAGACCGCCGGCGCTCCAAAATGACTTGTGGAGCTCACCAAATGTAGTGTGGGAGAGCTTATTGACACCAGAAGCACTGGAAGGTTTCAGCGCCCAGCCACGGCTGCTTTTGTTGTTATTTTGACTCATCGCTCTCTGCCTTGCCGGGTGTAGAGGGAGTTACATAGTTCTGAAGCATAATGATATAGGAACAGCCATGACTAGACTACTGCCAAGCGGAAGCCCGAGACGCTGGCTGTGTATGTGTGTGTGTGTGTGTGTAGTGTGTGTGCACTACAGTATGTAGGCTCCTATGAAATCCGTTCTCATTTTCCTCCAAATTCTGTCTCATTTTTTCTCCATTTTCGGATTTGGTTTTTATTTCTAGGTTTGACATAATCATACTTTTGCTGTCTTAGTCAATGTATCTACGCTTACAATAGGCAGACTACACATTTACCTTTCAGTGTCTATTATTTGAATGATCTTTCATCGTTGTGTGCACTCATTTTGCGTAGCTGATGGTGCTCAAAATTATTTTGGGTGAATCTATACCTAGGCTAAAACATTCCCATCCATGAGAAGGAGCAGAAGCAGCATCTGGCTTTAGCTATCTAAACTAGAGGCAGCATAGACTTTCAGTAAAAAGGAGAGTGGAGACTGGAGATGAAAGCGGCCAACACACAGCACCACTCAGAAACGGCCCGCCGACAGTTTGAAAGTGACGACGCTTTCAAGTACTTCGGAAAATATGTGCGAGTGCTCATTGCCTGCGTTGGTTACTGTACAAGCGTGCGGTGGAACGGAGGCTGTGGGGGCTGGGACGGCCAATCATGTCTGCAAGTTGTCTAACCAATCACCACAGCAGGTGATCTCTCTGATTAGTTCCTCCTCTCTGGTTGAAATTGTACTAATCAGTGAAATCACCTGCTGTAGTCTTTGGCTGGAAAGAAAACCTGCAGATTCTCGGTCTTCCATGGCACATGATTGCCTGCCAAATGCATGTAGTCACATGGCGACCTGCACATTGCCACTGTCACACACTTGAATGTGTCGTCTGTCCCTCTGATATTCTGGCCTCATCATATCATAACAACCCCATATGGATTTACACATAAAAACAAGCATGTATATACACACAAGCAATATATCAGTTACTGCTAGTATATCGGGTAGCAGATATATTAAGCTGATATATATATATAATTTTTAATATATATATAATATATAATTGATCAATTCTACACTGGCTCTCTATGCGAAGCCCTTAACCTGAATTGATTCTAATGCAGTGTTTTGATCAGACTCCACACAAGTATGCATGAATAATTCATTGGTAGTAGTTGTAGTAGCAGAGTTTTAGTGTCTAAAAGCTGTTTCAGAGGCTTTTCCACCCTGACAAGAATAAAATTCTGGTGGAAACACTTAATACACTGAATTTTTAGGGCATGAAATTGCCCTGAAATTGGCAGCTTCAATCCAACAATATCAGCATTGCTACTGGACTTCAAAAACCCATATCAACCGAACCCTAATACACAGACACACACACACACACACGCAACATCCCACACATGCAGCTTTGCTCCTTCTAAACCTTGCCAAGATGAAATACATTTCTATTTATGTTTGTAGGATAGAACCCACTCAAAATGTTCAAACCCACGTTTGCGTCTTAATTCCGTTTTTACATTCAGATGCCGCGATTTTGTTCTAAATAGGTGTGTGAGGGAGGATGAGGATTGTGTGTCCATACAGACCTTTATGTCTGTGTATGCATGCGGTGTATACAGCACTGTATGTGCGCGAGGGAGGCGGAGGCAAACGCAAAAGAAAAACAAACTCCTATTACCCAGGATGCATGTGGGAGGAGAAGCCTCCGGTCAGAGGCCTGTGCCGAGCTTTTCCGTCGCTGCTGCCTAATCTGCCATCGCCACCCTTACACAGCATCTCCAGTGTGTGACTCGGGTAGAATGGAGAAGAAGAAGATGAAGATGAAGAAGAGCGGAAGAGAGGGGGGGGGGGGGCAGGAAGAATGGCAGAGGAGGAGGGGGTGAAAAGGAGGGATGGAAGAGAAATTATTCAAATGACGGTTAGATTTGTAGCAGCAAAAGGCTGCTCATTACCATAACTTCAAAACCTTGCCGCTCCGGTCTTAATAATACATGCGCTTTGAGTCTCCCATTGAATCACCTCGCTCTCCGTAACACTTCTTAACACTTCTTCTTCTTTTTTTTATATTTGTTGTGAGACGAGGAGATGCAGAGTTGTGTCGGAGGGAGGAAGAGCAGGGCTTCCAGTAACCCCCCCCCCCCCTCTCTCTCTCCCTCCCTCTCTCTCTCTCCAGTCATGGTTGGGAGGAAGCAGTGGGTCATCCTGGTCTTTGGTTTATTAGAAGCGGCCCTGTGCCTTATCTCTGAGGCAGACCAGTCATACCAATTAACATTCCAGTACAGTGTTGCGGCAGCCTGATAATAAGAAGAGGCCGACCTCCTTTCCTCCCTCTCACACAGACTGAAACACACACACACACATACACAGTATATTCATAAGCACACACATACGTAGTACTGAAAACTAGCTAATAATACCTAACTATAACTATTATGATATAACTCAACTGACACAGCACACACACACACATAAGTAAATATGCACATAAATATGGACTCACAAATGAGCACACACATACAAACACTCATTAGCACACACATAAATTCAAAAGCACTCACACGTAGTATAGAAAACTAGCTAATAAAAGCTAATCACTATGATACAACTCAACACACACATATACACACACTGAACCATATTAACAAATGCACATACACACACAAGCATGTTCACACACACACAGAGACACACACACATACACACTTATTCATAAGTAAACACATATATAGTACTGAAAACTACTGACAGCACACACAAACAAACATACAGTATATCCTCCTAAGCACACACAGTCACTTTCTTTCTCTCCCTCTCTCTCTCTTTCTCTCTCTCTCACTCACACACACACACACACAGAATCAAGTCAAGGCTGTTGTCAGGAGATGAAAGCGGCCCTTAAGAACAAAATGAGAGCACACAATGTTCAGCTGGCGGAAGAGAGCGATTGTCGGGTTTCAGATACAATAAAGAGAAGCATGAAGGTAGCGGGCTGAGTCTGGAGCCTCCATGGGCAGAGTCAGCACTGAGAGATTTACTCTGGCCTGGCTTCACTGGGTAGCACTCTGTACAAAGAAACAGGGAAATACAAAAACAGATGGAGCTCAGTGCTGGTGGTAAAAAATTTGAAAAGAGGCCTGAAGCCCAAGCAGCTGCAGGCTGAACGACACGTTCATGCGTTGCTTTTTCTGTGTGTTTACCTTGTGGCATTATTATTATTATCATTATCCCGGGTTTCAATCGAGAGTTTTAGTGTCCCATGATGGTCTAAACACTGTTTCAGAGGCTTTTCCGCCCTGCCAAGAATAAAATTCTGGGGCACACATTGGATAATTGTGATTTTTTGGAACTGGCATGAAAATGGTGGACTTTCAACACACTGGCACAAAATATCAGCAGCTTCAGTTGAAAAATATTGGTGTTGGCCTTCAAAACCTGGTATCAGGGGCTCAGTTGACTGAGGCTGAGGTTAGAGTTTTCAAGAGTATTTGTTGTTTTTGAGGAGTTGTTTTTGTTTTTGGAAGTAATTTTAAGAAGGTACATTGTTTTGGGGTTGGTTTTTTTTTTATTTTTGAGGTTTTATTTGAATGCTATTTCCGTTTCTTTTATTTGGTGAGAGGCATTGATATGCACTGTTTTATACATAGGCTATATAGTATATATAGTATATATGTTTTAGTTTGTGGTTTTTGAAGGTGGATTTGCACATATTTCAAATATTAGTTTTTAGCCATGAAAGTTGGCTAAGTTACTGCTGCCATGTTACTGTGATGCTTGAATCTGCCTGGGACCTCTGTCACATGTCTTTCTTGTCTCTCTGCACTGTGAAGTATCCAATTAAGCAAAAATGCCGTAATAGCCTTAAAAAAACCCCTCATATTAGTTGAACCGTAGTGGGAGCGCGCTGCAACACGACCCGCAACAACACAAAACATTCCCCAAGCATCTCCAGCGACAATTAGAAGGAATTAAAATTGTGTGAAAAGATTTTAATCAGTTGGATTGCAGCGTTTTTCAAATCCTTTTTTCCCTTTCACACACGACCAATTAATACATTAGCATATCCACGCTGGCATAAAACATGTAGGAGCGGGATCCAGTTGGGAGGCAATCTGAGGAGGAAGCGACTTGAATCTTCCTCATTGTAGCTGACTGAGAACAAAGCATCCCCGTTAATACAGACACACTAATAAATTCCCAATTTCTCTCCTTTAGCACTTATGAAGGAAAGCCTTTGTTCAGTGCTCTCATGCATTATTTGTCAAGTGTTTTTATTTTTAATGACAGAGGGAAAAGTGTCAAGGCAATGAAAATTAAATACAGTATTGAAATAGAATTAGAGGGTCTCTTAAGGGCCCTAACTCTTATATAAGACCCGGAATTAACCAATTTGCCCTTGAAACAGAGAATTCATGTAAGGCCAGTGAAGACTTTGAGGTTACAGACTTTGTATAATGAATACAAAGGCTGACACATGAAAACATCCCTTTTGAGCTTGGATCAATTGGTATCATCTCAAATATGCTCAAAAACATTTGAAAAATACCATTTGTGTTCAAAAATGGAGCAGTGAAGACTCCCAAAGTCCCACTTTGTGGAACCACATGTCCCACAAGTTTTTTTTTAATTTATTTTTTATTAAAAGAATCTAGTTAGACTAGATTTGACTGCAGCTATAATATGCAACTTTTCACCATTAGTCCCGCCCTCCCCTCCCTCATGTGGTCAAGTTCCCAACCCAACAGGCTCATGCCTTGCAGCATCAACTTAATTGTAGGGACTAGTTTGCAAAGTGCGAGTAAGCGCAGCGTTTTGAAATTCACCTTCCAAGATATAATATGTTTACACTGGGAAAGATCTTAGCTAGCACAGAGACCCACCCACACCATCCTGGTAAGTCAAAGTAACTCTATAAGCAGTCGTTTTCACCGGGAGACATATTTTGTTGTCAGCTAATGTGTAGATGTCAGACCCTATGGGAGGTGTAGCTTGTGTAGCATTACATGGGTCTGACTCGTCAGGCTAGGCTAGCCAATATGAAGCAAGAAAAATTAGCCATGTCTACTTAAATCGGTGCAACCTCTGTTTTAGCTAGCGTTAGCTTGGTTGCTAAAAACAGAGACAGTCAGCCACCTGCACCAAGCTATTTCAGTGCTGTAGTTCAGATTTACTGACCTAGAACATTACAAAAGTATCCAAAGTTGGTACCGCTTACCTCAACATGTTTCGGTACGCAGTCGGACTTGATTTGGTCGCTGCCAAAAAAGTACCAACCTTCAGTACCCATCACGTCTGTACACACAGCTGACTGCCTGAAAAGTCAAAAGATGGCTTAGGCTACAGTTGGTGCCTGCTGCCTGGCCCTGCTTGAGAAAGACCCTCTCTCCGTCTGACTTGACCCAGAACAGAAGAGCTGCTGCCCTGAACAAGCGCCAAAACCCTGGGAATGAAATACTTTTTCTTTTTGTTATATCATTACACTGCTCTACCCTTCTTACTACCCTACCCTTTGTATAAAACTCACCATAAATATTTAAGTAAACCCACCTTTCAGTTTTCATGTCTTCATGTCATGTTTTATTTACCATGATAAAAGTTGCTGAACATATATTTACAGCACACTGTGTCAAAGGATATGAGCTTTAAAAGGAACAAATACACAGTATGTTCTTAAATTGCACTGAAAGTGTAGTATTTTACTACCAAATCTGTTATATTGTTTGAGCTGCACTAGACCTACTCTGTTTTAAGTTTGGAGTATATATCAGAGTCTCACTTTAAGAGTCAGTAATTATTTCTTTCTACCAGTTGACTTTTGTGTTGTTTCTGTCGACCTTTCAAGGTGCTCAGTGTTAGTCGGTTTTGGTGGTGGTGCCAGGGAACGCCCTTAAAGTTCTTCCCATTTGAGCACCTGCCCTTTTAGAAGTCTGTGCACGGGTCTGCGCCCTGACACTTGTCAGTCATCTTGATGAGCTGTCTACCTTGAAACAGCATCTAGCCTGAGGCTGAGGGAACCAGCATCCTAAAGCCTCCACAGGTGTTGGAGAAGCAGACGGTGAGCGCAATAAAAAAACACAATGAAGATGTTCGCTGTGTTTCGGAACATTTAACTGTTCTTTTGTTTCGTACTGCTTTCCTTCATTGTTCCCTGTGGTTGATAGCCACAACCAGCTCACTGCTGGCCACACCCACAGCATGTCCTGAACATCGCTGAATAGCCAATTTCACCCAAACAGAGGGATTTAGGCATGAACATACAGGACCACAGACACATACTGACAAAATGTGTAAAATATCCTATGGATCTATTTTTATTTTAATATGAAAAAAGTTGCATATTGCAGCTTTAAGTAGATTTTAACACCAGTAGCCTACTTCTACTTGAGTAAACTTCACTCAGGAACACTCTAGTCACAAGATAAAAACCATTTATAGCAACAAATGGTAATACAGTTATGTTTGGCGGTTATGGCTCTGCAGTAAGCTGCTCCCTGCTTACCCAGCAAGCATGCTGAAGGTATAGCAGGGGCACAACGGAAATCCCCCCCATGGGTGACACAGAGCAGAGCGAGAGCAGCAACACTGTGCCATGTGGTCACTGTAAGAGCCACCATAGGCTCAACTGGATAGACTACAGCAGGTGGAGGTTGGGGAGGTGGAGGTAAGCAGTAGAGTGGGTGCAGCAGTTAGTGTAGCAAGAATCAGTGTAGGGGGAGGTCATTGAAATAGATCGCCTTGTTATGAGAATGGATTGTGATTGGTGAACAACCAGAACCCTTTGTCCTGTGCTCTCATCACCCTGTGCCCCTCTCAGCCTTCCTCTTAGCTAAATATATATATAAAAAAGTGAACCTCAAACTTTGCACCTCTCTCGATGGGCCCGATAAAGAGAGTCTAAACTACACACTATATGATGATAATGCGCTGACACCTATGCAACACCAATTTCGAATCATGGCGTCTTCCCCTGGCCGCGGGTGTGCGCTCTCCATCAGCGAGGCGTGAAGGACGGCCGTACACACCGCACAGGAGATCCCCCGGATTAGTCACGCTCGCCGCCACCGCCACCCTCCGCTGCATCGCCGCTACGCATCCCAATCTGCTCTCAAACACCACAGCATGAGCAGCGCTGCACTGTATATCCAGCATCATATCCACACTGTGGAAATAAATAGCGAGCTCTGCCGCAGCGTATGGTATTAACAGATTATTGCTGCAAATAACATAGGATCCAACTTGTATGAGGGGCATGAGTATGACAAATACTTTCCAATGTGTGGAAACGCTGGAGCATGCAAATGTCTTCTGTGGCATACAATAATATGAAAATGACAAAAAGCACCATATATGTGTTCAAAATTCACAATATCACTTATTTCAAGTTTATTTCAATTTGTGGTATATTTCAGTATTGTACATATTTTCATTCATTTCCTCTTTGTCACAGTACATTCTGCTGCTGTCATTTTGCCCTCATAATGCTGTATATTCATATTTTCCATACTTTCATTCATTCATATGTAATTAATCTGTTCTTGACCCCTTGGAATTATCTGTTGCATTATGTATACCCATTATTATATACCCTTTATTTGCTTTATTCATATTTTTATTCTATTTTTCTTTGCTGTCTCCTATTATTATTATGCTGCTGCAACGACCCAGTTTCACCGCAGGGACCATTAAAGTTTCATGTTATCTTACTATTAGAAAGAGCGATTTTGGAAATGCAACAGGCTCTGGAAATAGAAGAAATTATACAATGGAAGTGGAGGGTGACCATTTCTAACACCGGACCTAGAATCCAAGTTCTCCAGACCAATACTACAGAAAAATCCCAGGGGAGGCACTGACTGTATCATCCTTCACTGTAATAGAGTGTAACGGAAAATGTGGTAATGTCGCAGACTGAAGAGAGCAATCCTCTTGGAGTGGCATGTGCAATTTGTGACCATTTAATAAAACGCCCACAGTCGTCCCTCACAAAGCCAGGACCACTGGGGCTAAGTGCACATTCTCCCTCTCCTACTCAGGAGCATGTAGTTATTACTGAAAGCAGCTGTAAACATATGCCTGAATACTATACAAACAATCCCACTGAAATGGGGCAGTTGGTCCCAAAGCGTTTCTATACTCTCACTAATGTAGCACCAGTGACAGAATGTGAATTCATTTAAAGTGGCAAGTTGAGTGTGCAGCAAAATACACAGTAACCTTGGCTCAGCGTAGCGGCGGAGCCAATCCACATTCACGTCCGGCGCTTCTGCAAATAGCCGCTTTTGCTCCAACCACACCTCCATCTCCACGCTCATTTCTTCACTCCTCAATAAACCCAAACATGCAATCTTCTAAAGAGGGTGAAAATCTCTCTTTTTTTCACTGCAAGTGCTTTGCTCCACATGAAATGTGGGAAATGACATGTTATGATGAAGGCTTGACTCGTATCTACAGTAAGCGCGGATGGGAAGAACTTGAAGGCTTCATCATGCAGCCAGTAATTGCGTAAAAGGATTGGAAATTCAACCGAGGACCGGAGTCGGCTGCGTAGCGGCGAACCCATTTCGGCTCCTCTCCCATCTAACTCACGCTGAGGCGGTGCCAAATCCAGTCGTAAAAGAAGCTCTTCTCACTTGCTGTCCATTAACTTATTAAAGTCTTATTCCCTGGCCCATTAATATGCCCCCTGTGCATAAAATGATAAACAGCGGCCTCAGGCTCATTCTGACGACTCATGGATCAAAATGAGTTATAAACAATACTTGAACACTTCCTGAAGCTGAGGGACTGGCTGACAAGAAATCATTTCCCAGACTACATGGTCTAAATGTCACTTGGGGTAACGATTCTCTTGTGAAATTGTTCCTATTAATCATGTAAAAAAATAAATTAATGGGAAATAGGCAGCTAGGGCACCAAAATAAAATTGGATGTGTACGTATTTGCACTTAAAAAAAAAGAAAAAAAAAGAAAGTATGATTAACTTTAATAAATTCTCCTCGATCTTAATTATTTGGAAAACAGGCCATTGCGGATCACTGGGCTGTGGGCCAGTGGTACCTCTTCCTTCAAATGAAAACAAAACACCGGTTTCCCAAAAGTGTCAGATGGAGAGAGAGAGAGAGAGAGAGAGGGAGAGGGGGTGAAAATAAAGTAGTGCATTAGTGAGAAAGCCGGTGAGCCCATGGCTGTGGGCCTGTGGCCCTTAGAGACAGTCCCTGTGACTCCTGGCTGAGGCTGCCTTATTAAAAGTCCTCCTCTGCACATTCAACACCACTGTCAGGAGGAGGACCAACTTTAAAACTACACAACTTTTTACACAATAATTTTCATTTCCATTCAGCTGGAGTGTACGATGGGTTGGAGCCAAGTTACTTTGTTATAATATATGTCATTTGGTGAACACTTTAATCCAAAGTGTCACGAATGCATACAGTTACAGAATGGGCGGCCCCAGTGGGAAGTGAACACCTAACCCTGGCTAGGGAGTGTGAAATGTCAGATGCATTAATCCATGGACAGGCAGCATGCTGTGTCAAAACAACAATCTTACTGTGTCCCAGTGAGAGATTGTGGGAATAACACTGAAATCAAAGAACGCATCTGCAGATATGGAACTTTCACCAATCTAGTCATGAAGATCCCTGTTTGAATAATATGTTATGTTAGTGGAGAAGGAAATCTGAATAAGGGGCTTGAGATATGCCAGTTTTGAATGGTGATGTAATGGCGCTGCTATAACAAAATTGCATTTCTGATTAAAAAAATATATATAAAGAAGATAAAGTATATGTAAAACATACAGTGATCTAGGATACAGACCAGGTTGCTTTATTACATTTGAAGTTCATTGACAAAAACCCAAGAGCAAATGAATTAAGGAGAGTTGAAACCGTTAAGCCTGGGCTTGGATAGGTCATTTCAGTCCACACACAGCGTGCTCACACGATGACAGTCAACCATAATTGGCCCCTTGCCAGCAGATTAATATGCATTCCCACACTATTAAAATGGCCTTTCATAGTGAGGCTCCTGAGAGTTAATTAAACCAATGCCATTTTGGAGAGCCAAGGATTTAAGGTTAAAGTGACCTTGATTTGGGAGGAAAGGCTCCTGGATGGATAACGGCACTGTCCTTAAGTCAGCGCTGTTAACCTTCTCCCATTAGCATTTACTCAGTAAGGCTTACAAGCCGAACCTCCCACAAACACTGACTGTCAAACCCTGAACTTTTCTGCAGGTACAGTAAAGGCTGGTGATGAGAAGGTTACATATAACCGAAGGGCAGCCGCTAAAAGTTGTATTTAAAAAGGCCACGTTGAATATGGTTATTAAAAAGAGGAAAATCTCCCTGGTTAAGATTCCCTTTGGCCGTGATCACGCAGGACGCGCTTTTTGTGCCCCTGCTCAAATGCAAAGCACAGCCGTGTGTTAAAGGGCACGAGGAGCGTTGCGTCATTCTTACTATGCAGCTATCAAAGTAGCATTAGCTAGCTAACCTGAAGTAACAAAGGGGATAACGCTGTTGAGAATAAAAATGGAGGGAAAGATGATGAGGAGCCCCTTCTGAAACGGAGGATGCAGCTAAAGTTAACGCTACTCACTGTCACCGGGAAGCTGTAAGAGGCTGCTGACTTCCCTCCGGGCGCTACCAATTTTTTCGGTGTCTGTCTGACAACGATGTAATGAGTGGCGCGGCTAAAATTGAGACATGTTCAACTTGGAGCCCAAGGCAGCGCCCCAAAACATAGTAATAACCGACAAAAGGTGCAGACAGGTTCAAAACAACGTCCTATGTGATCACAGCCTTATAGTTTGTGCTTTCAAGATATAATATCGTATAATAGAAACTCTGAAAAGGCTTCTCTGCAAGGAATAAAAAACTACCTTGATAAACAATATGCACAGGCTCAAATTCAAAAAGTACTAAAATGCCATCCGCTGAACAACTGCAGGTTGAATTGTAGTGTGCTTAGGGAGCGATTGAGTGTGTGCCCGTGCCTTGAACCCTCTTAAAGCCAATCTGCTGAAAACAGTCGCTCCACAGATGGCTAACCATTCCCAGCTTGATGAATCATAAAGGAAGGGACCCAGTGTGGAGGGCACCGGAGGAGCGGAAATGGAAATGTGAGCGTGGAATAACAAACTAGCAACAAATTTGTGCTTTTAGCTGAGCATGTTGAGATGGTCAGGGGTGGTGCGGCGGCAGATGATAGCGATAGCGCGTGTTGCTTTCCCAGCATCCCCGCCTCTCAGGGAGATAGAAGAAAAAGGACCAAGCGGGGGAGAAACATAGCCTGCAGGGTAGGGAGGGGGCGGGGGTTATCTCCCAAGCCCCAGTGCTTTCAATAACCACATTTCAGAGCCTGGCTGTCTTTGCATTTTGTGTGAATTTTGTTTTGCAAGTCTTTAAATCTCTCCCCCACGTCAAGCCTCGGAGCTGATATCTCATCCCAGGCCAGGCCGTAACTCCTGGCTGAGATGCACCGATGCCGCTCCGGTGATGTACTGCCTCCCGAGAACAGCCAGCGCAATAGCTCAGCGCTATGAAACAAAAGTACAAGACCGAGAGAGAGAGAAAAAACCCATCAGCCGGAGTCTAGATACACTTTTTTCGCCATTCAGCTCCAGCCAAGATACGCAAATGACCGGTTTTAGCGTCCAGAAACAAGATTAACCTCACTAGCAAAGGAACAACATAGTGACTCGGTGTTCCAGTAAATCAGCGGCTAAAGAGAGTCCTTTTGTCAGAGAGACCAAAGAATAGGCTGGCCCGACTTTTTTTTGGCAACGAAGCGACTGCTTCCACAAACTAGGTTCAACTTCAGTTTACAGCTCCCAGGCAACCAACATCAAGGCTTGACTTGTTTGTCAGGTGGCAACAAAACTTTTACTCTACCTCTTTGAAACAGGAACATCAGTACTTTGGAATACAGTGAAAGCAAGGGCATTTTTCAAGAAGCGAAAAGGCGGCATTGTGGTTGAAAAGAACTTGGGCACATAGTTGCTTAGGATCTGCGTAAAGAAACCCAGAATAAGATACAGCAGTGGTGATCGTGTCGGTTTTATACTGATCCCCTTTAAACCATTCTGTTTCATGGCAGTAAATGAGGACATAACAGAGGACTAACTTGTCCCACATTCACCATAATATCAATGGTGAATTGGTAGCAGCCATAGCCCCATGCCAAAAAAGGTAGCAGCTACTAAGATAGTCAATGCTAATCAATTTAATTCTCTTCTGGAATGTAGCCGGTGACAGTAATGATGTCAAATCTTTTTGAATGTATAAGGACTATTAATTTCCTGGACAGTCCATCTTGTCTTGGTAGCTTTGTAAGTAATAAAAATATATGAAATTGCTAGGGGAAAGGCAGATTGCGCTACGACATTAGATACTGTACCTTCATTTATGGATGAATAATTTTAAATTCTCTTATAGTCCCCATGAGGTAAGTTTGTTGGACTTAACCAAAGATGAAACCAAAGCCATCCATTCCTCAGTCTAGCGTTTTGTGATGGTTGTGTGACTGTCCTAGTGCATGCAATGTATATACTCTTTATTTGTAAGATGTACTGCTTTTTGATAACATCCACTGTATTCAACGGATACTTTCTAGGGCAGATCTCAAACACAACCGTTTTGCTTTTCCCATCTGGCGTGAGTAATCGAGGATCAGGCCGGGCCGCTGTGCAGTCGGTTGCTGCAGCTGTTACATGAACCCACTGGTAACAATACATCACACCAGACCGGTTTGGAGAGAGCATTAACTCACCTTTGGTTGAGGAAAAAGACCCATACAAATGTCAGGGCAGGTTGACATTTATTAGACAAGAGCCACGACACTGGTGCTGCTCCACCTGAAAGACAGAGTGAAAGACATGTTAGACTCCTGTGCTGGTGGAATGTAGGCAAGATTTAATTCAAGGAAAATACAAGCGTGATACAATTTCAGCCCCTTCTTTGCTGTTCTCTCACTGGAACAGCATGAAACAAAATACACTATACACTACTGATAAGCTAAATGCATTGTTTCCAGCATGATTTATACCCTTGCATGGTTCCTCCAAATGATCGCCTTGTTGTAAACATTTTCGCTTTCTCTTCCAGCCAGCATGCCATCGTACATTCAGACAAATAATACTCCACTCAAAAGGGGGAATTTTGTTTCTGAGATTTGTCATATATAGTCGTTTTCCAGTCAGTGATGTTTAAGCCTTGAAAGAAACGGTTGTTTACAACATAAAGTTTCCTGTCACCAAGCCCCAAACAGACACACATTAGCCCATAAACCCCCATCTGATAAGGTTTAGTCCCAGGGACCCATATGGGGGTGTTGATTTAGTATTGAATTGTAAACCCATCTACACTGTCTGTAGGGAAGATAATAGAGCAGTGAATCTAAGAGTGTAATAGTCATTCTTGTACATTTTGTTGCATGGGGGGGAGCCCCTGGAAGCCCTTCAAAGACATCTGCGGCTCCCTGGCATGCCACTTGGGAAGCCATTGCTTTTCCAAACCTTTCAATCTGTAGGTAAACGGTACGCAAGCCTTGCCATGTATACACACCATCAGCAACTCGCGGGGGAAAAAAGCCACTGCAGATTCATTTATTTTCTACAGCTAGAAAAACGTTGGTCATTTGTTGGCTGCCGCTGAACTTTTGAGCGAGATTGCCCATCAGCAGTCAATCACATGTGTGTGATTGCTGTGTGTCCCACCATTTGCTGCAGCACTGGTAGAGCTGCACCCAACTATCAGCCAGCTCAAATAGACCACTGGACAGTAGCACTGTGATGTGGGTGCTGGTGGTTTTTGAAGGTTGACATTTATTTTTTTGGACTGAAGCTGCCTGTGGTCTGGGAGGAACCTCCATCATATCGGAGGTGGACGATACTGACTGGTTTTTAATAAGCACACAACATCCGGGATGCGGTGGCACGCAATGAAAAAGTGTCTGTAAAAGGTTATGAGTGGCACACGGAGATGGCAGCAGGGCTGACATGGCAGCATGGGCCGGTTAGGAACCTGCCCTGTTTTGTTCGGGGGGTTAGACCACGACAAGACACTGGCTGTGAGAAGACAAGACCTCCAGCGGAGTACCCGACACCTCTTCCTCTCTCTCACTGTCTCTCTCTCTCACTCACTCTCCCTCCCTCTCCTAGTGAGCTCAGTGGTACAGCTCCATGTGAAAGGTCAGGCGCTCAGAGAGGACCCGGGGACACCAGATGTTGCCGACCTCCACAACTTTGGAGGGAAATACAGATGAGGCTCCAAATAAAGATGAGAGACAAGAAGTGCTATTTTGTCTGACCCATTGATATTTAAACGGCTCCATCTATCTCTACATCATTTCGCTCCTTGTCTTAGCAACTCCCCCGAAGTCAAATTAAATAGTCATAAATTTTTGCGGCTCCCTGCAGTGAAGGGAAAGCGCGCTCAGAAAACTCATTTGCAGCGAATAGCAAAAAGCCAGTCTTGTTCAAAATGTGACGACATTTACAATTCCTGCGAGGCCCGCAAAGGAAAACTGACAGGAATGCTTGCAAGCGGTGGCCTCATTCACTGGTACTGCTCATTCTGCAGGATCTTTTATGCGGCACCATTACAGCTAGTACTTTTTTTTTTTTTTTACAAACGGGGTGATTCAATGCTTCATGAAAAGAACACAAAATTGTTCTACAGAACAAGCAAATACAGACTGAAACTTTCCTTTCAAGAGTCCCAAGGGGCAGATTAGTTAGAAACAACGGCATCTTAGAGAATGGATCCAACAATCAGCGGCGGCGTTGGGTGAGTCATCATTTATTACCCGTGCACACTAACACAGTAGCGCCTGTTAGTGCGAGGCAAAACATTGGGCATCAGCCTCAAAATAGATGCAAGACACCGGAGCCGGGGAAAACGATCACATTACAGCATTGTTGGGCTTCTATAAACGCACATGACATGTTGGACCGTAGCAATTTGAGTGTTTAATGACGGGGCAGGCATTTTTCTTGTTTTATTGAGGTAGTGTCTGCTGTTCAGAGAGGGGGCTCATGTTTCATTGCCTTCTGCAGACACAAAGGAACAGCTTACTATTAAAATGCGCCGTGCTCCTTCGTGTCATCTCTAACCACATGAGTTACAACGGCCCTGTAGTAATCCCATTTTTTATAAATACACAGCGAGAAGATCCGCAAGCCTTTCCAGAGGAGTGAAAATCATCGGCCCCTGTTTTCCACTGAGAGTTGAACTAGTCGACACCAGTCACCCCCACCCTCTCTCTCTTTCTCTCACACACGCACGCACACAGATGTCACAAAGGCAGGCTGCTTCCTTAAATAGAGTGGGGAGTGGGCAACGTGAAATGTAAAGGGCTGGTGGGGGAGTGGCTTTTACTAGGGTTATAATCGATTAAAAAGCAATTTGCTCCTCCGGTCCGGCCCCACTCTGCTAAATGGCAACCTCCCCAGTCCAGATGGAGCACTGAGGGGTCGGGGACTGAGGAGCCTGGCCTCTAGCTCTAGCAGCCAGAACCCCCCCTCACCCACCCACCCACCCCAAGCCTCGGTCACAGTCTGGTGGGCACCTGGAAAGCGACCAGGCAGAAACATCCAGGGCGGCTCCGCTGGCCTGACAGAAAATCTAGACCCCGTCCTAACGCATATCTGAAAAAGCAGAGACAGAGGCGAGAGGAGAGGTTAAGACAAACAGGGATTCGTACACGGCCCAGCACACACCCAGACGAGCTATTCAGTATTCTCCCTCATGGTGCCAATGCACTGTTCACTGCACCGCCCTAAACTGCAGCTACAGTGTGGTACGCCACATGGATCGGACCCACGCTGCTATAGTGTGTTGAATGTATTTCTGTTGAGTAATCTACTGTCCATAGGAGTCTTGGACTGTCCCTTTGCACCATGTGTTGGACCATGCATGACAGTATGTACTGAGAGACTAATGTTGTTACAGTACGTATTATTCCCTGGGAGCCATAATTCGTTACACTTATTATATTTACACCTCCAAAACTGGAGATTCCATCCTCTTTTACCTTTAAAAATATGGATAAGTCAATTGTCTCGCCTGTGTTTCTGTGTGAATGATCAGGGAAACCAAATAGCATTAATGAACCAGCTTAGATGATGACTAATTCTGAGGAAAACTAATCAGGGAATGATGGTGGGATTCAGTTTCTAAATAAATCACAAATAAAAACTTCAACCTGTTATTTAGAAGGGCTGTTAACAAGTTATATAATTCCATGTAACTACCCAAAACAGCTCAACACCAAATTCCTGTGCATTTTATTGTACTTAAACTGATTCTGTTTCTTTTCCCCACTGCCATCCACACAGACTGAGCGCAGCCCTGGGCCCCAAACATGCTGCATGTGTGTCTGGTCACCTGCTGGTAATGGGGGCGGGGGTGAAGATAGTGCGGGAGGAGGGGAAGGGGCAGGCAGGGCCATATGGATCCACCAGGATCCATATGATCTGAATTTGGCTGGCTGTGTAAGACCACCTTAAAGGAATACACCAAGTTTTGGGGGAATTGGCCCACTGATGAACCTCTCTGTTAAATGAAGAGAACACAGACTCCAAAATCATCTGTATCCCCAGTAGATCATCGGCTCCATGCTAACATTTTAGCCTACACGTTAATACACGCCTAATGTTGAGTGATAGTAGGATACTAACATTACCTCAAAAGTGCTAAAGTGAGAACTTGTATCAAATATGATATGATATGATGGATATGATGCAGTTTGATTGATTACACATTTATTCTATAATTGATGAATACTACACGGGTTGTCTATGGGAAGCCCTTAACTTGAATTGATTTTAATGCAACATTTAGATCAGATTTGATACCTACCACTTCCCCTGATATCTGTCTGTGGCTCTTGGCTCCAGCACACAGCTCCTCAGACTGCGCGGCTGGAGGTTAATTGGGACTGACAGATGACGCAACTTGGAAGTCATTTGCAGGGAGGTCTGGCTTCTTTATCAATGACAGTATTCCTCACGCACAGAGGCAGGAGGGAGGGGGGTTAACAGAAGTGATACTGTCCAGGAGGCTCATGTATTAAATGTTCCCATGCACAATTTTGAGGGCTTATGACCAAATTCTTGCCAAAGTTGTGATTTATGCTAAATTAATCTCATTGATTTTCTGCGATACATCAAAAGCTAAAAGTAATCCTGATCATCATTTTTCAAGGTATGAATGTGATAGATTTAATTTAAACTTTGAATTATATTGCAAACATAGTTAAACTCTTTAACTTCAATTTTTTATCATATTCTTTAAAAAGACCTTAATACCTGAAGGCCATTGGACTTTTATCTTCGAGAATTGAACATCTTTAACCGGTGGCTTTTCTCAATGACTTGGTGACCTTGCATGGTTGATCAGAGGTCACGTGAGTTCAGTGCTAATGGGATCAGCAGGAGAGGAGGGGTGGGGGGGCTGGGGGTCCTTACTGGATTTCAATCAGGAGAAAAGCCCAGACTAAAGCCCCTCTGGGAAAAAGGAAACCATTGGAACTTTTGTTCCGCCAGGCTCTCCCTCGTCTTTCTCATATTCGCCCACTCGCTCTGGCTGGCTGATTGATATTCTTATGAACGTTAATACTACACTACCTCTTCCAAAGCTCACCTTGATAGCATTGATTTCCCTCTAAAATAATTCAGCTGTGGCATAATGGAAATTAGTAAAAGCGCCTCAAAGGCTGGATTCGATGGTTTCGGAGTGAAAAAGTTTCTGGCGTGATTGCCTTCAGTGTAAAAATGAGTCCCTGTAGACTGCCGATCCAATCTCTGAACTATGGAACGAATTAAATACAGGTACATCAACGTTTGACGTAGTGGCTTATTGTCTTCAGCTCCATCTTCAGACATAAAAGATTCATCTAGCATGGGCACACAGATTAATAAAAAGGTTATTGCTGCTGTTGCAGAAAATCCTTGTAACATCAATGTGGGTGATTTCTCTTCTGTTCCTACATGAATGTGGTCTTTTATATGTAATTCCCTGCCTTTGGGGCCTCATGAAACCCATTAAAACCCATGATGAAATCACAAAATACATGCTTGTCAGTCTGAAAATAAGGCTTTTGTTATTCCTTTTGGAAGAGACAAAGTTTTGATGCGACAGCAGCGCAATGCAAAGTCTCTAATGAGTTATTTCTGGCAGCTGTGAGGGCCTCCATCTAGCCTCCAATCACACCTCTGATAGGCTGGAAAATAGATGCTGCCAGAGAGGAACACGAACAGAGACACTTCCACTCGATACACCATTGTAAGGTACAGTCTCCTCTAATGGCTTATGGATTAGCCAGTCACAACTCCCCCCCCCCCCCCCACACACACACACACACAGAAATCTCTCTGGCACAGCCAATGTGTCAAACAATAGTTGCCAAGTCTGCTGCCTGTGACAAAAGATGGAAAGAATTAGAGAAATGGAAATGGTGATTCAACGCTGTTATGAAAACTGGAGCGCGAGTGAAAACCCATTCAGACGGACTTAATGCGCCGTGGAATCTCTTCTCCGCCCCGACCCCCTATCTGTGGCACTCAAAAATGCAAACAAAAATCCAGTGTATTCTCCCAGAGCCTTGTCAAAGAATTTTCAACCCCCCCCCCCCCCCCCCCCCCCCAACCCCCAACCCTCGCCTCCCCCTCCTCCCTCAGCTCCTAGTCCTGTGTGGCTTCCTACATTCAAGACTCAATACTTTATTGCCATGTCAACACTGTTGATTGGAATCTGCCTCCAGTTTGAACACACAGAAGCGGCCGACGTTGTGTGCTCTCCATTCACGCTCACACGCAATTACATTTAGGAATCCAAAGTCAAATAGAGGACAAAAGTAAGTTGCACATACACTGAATGTGCAAAATATTAGAGACACGTCCTCTTTTTGTGGAGTTCACCACTGGATTCACCACTGATGAGGTGAATCCAGGTAAAAGTCATTATCCCTTATTGATTTCCCTTAAATCACATAGGAGGAGGTGTAGATAAAGAGAAGCAGAGGAGTTAGAGAAGGGTTTTTAACCTTTGAGGCAGTTGAGACGCGAATTGTGCAAAAGCGGCTGCAGCTCCATAAGCTCCATATCAGGCAGATCCCTACTATTTTGTACACCCAGTGTATTTTGGTCCATTTATACCCCAACCCCTCTGCCCGCTCCACCCCGCCTCCCCTAGCTCACCCAACAAAGTTACCACATATTGAATTCTCCCAATAGAAAAGTGCAAGAGCAGACCTTCCTGACATCTATTTAAGCCCTCAGCCATATATCTGAGTCTGGATCCCATCCAGGAGCAGTAAATACCCATGCAGAGGCAGCAACACTCCGGCGCTACATGAGGGATTGGTATTCCGAGTGGCGGCACCCAAAAGTCGAGGCTGCAAGAATAGCCCGAACTATTACATAAAGGTAAACAAACCGCGATGTGCCGAGTCGTATGAACGCTGTGCTGAAGCAGGTGGATAAACTGACAACGGGCGCTCCGCTCACCAAAAGATATAATAATACGTTTTTTGGTATTATTAGTTACCCCGGAGGCTGAGTACAGGCCAAAAGCTGTCAAGATGGAAAGCACAAAGAGAAGACGGTAAAGAGAGCAGAGAGGTGGCAGAGGTAGAGAGAAAATGGGCCACGCAACTCAAAGCGAGCTGTGCAACTTTTAGTCTTTCAGCGGTGACTTCTTTAGTGTGGTGCCTTTGCTGTGGGAGCAAAGCAGGTCGAACAGAAAGACGGCGTCTCGGAGTGGCTGTCGAAACTCTTTGGGAAATCATAGTGCTTTGCTCAAATAATAAGCTTTGGATAAGGTACCGAGCACACATCCAAACACACACACACACACACATACGTACGAGAAGGACCTGTTTATTCCGTTCACTAGCGCTCGCTAACAGCCAAACATCTCTCCACCACAGCCGGGATGTGACACTCGTGTCTGTTCGCGGGCGGAGGAATAAATATCACATCTTCCGCTTTCTGCTGGTGTTGTATCAGCCGCGCGAGCGACATCGAATTTAAATGGTGTCTGCAGTCTGCTGAGAGGTGGGAATCCAGAAAGAGAGATGGAGATGGAGATGGAGAGAGGAAGAGAGAGAGAGAGAGAGAGCCATGATGGAAGCAGAGAGGGACAGGGAGCATGAGGGGAGGAGAGAGAGATGTAGGGAGTGACGAGGGAGGTGTTGACAGGGATGAGGAGAGGAGAGAGATATATCAGGACATCTTATAAGATATATAAGAGAGTAGGGGTGAGGCTTAGCAGTAATGGACTTCCACGTCTCCCTGTCCTCGCTCATCTGGGAGTTTTGTGGCAGGCTGTCTGTGCCGCTGTCAGCCTGCATCAACCCTCTCTCCTCCTCTCTGGAAACAAGAGTCGCCGTTGTTTTTCCTCTCCAAATCCTGCCGGATCGCTCGCTCACTGCGGACCAAATCGAAACATGTGTTCACAGGCAGCATCTTCCTTTAAACTGTCCGCTGCACAATTAAATCTTCTGCAACTACAATGCTGGAAGGTAGTTACCCAAAACTGGGTCAAAAAGCTATGACAAACAAGGCAACAGTAAACATGTCCGCCCTATGAATGATGCAATTTGGGCCAATCAGTAACAAGTTCTACAAATGTGAAAAAGCTCAAGTTTCAAGTCTATTATGTAGCAATATATACTTAGCCTTTTCTTTTTCATATGTTATTTGTTTTTGGTATTACGCCAAGCTGGTTGATTGCACAAATGATGCAGTCGGCCCTTTGACCAATCAGTATATAAATGAAAAAGCCTCAGGGCGGAAAACTGTTCAAGAAACTCAAAATAGTGGAAAATCCATTATGGTGCACACTGATGGTTCTGGAGGTAAGAACAGCTGGATACGTGCACCAAATTTCACTAGTTTTTGACCTGTAATTGCCAACTTACCTGGCACAATCTGACCTCTCCTGAGGTGTTTGAATCTCGAGCCGATCTGCTGGCCAGACGGGGGGAAGAATTTGTGCAGCGCTGAGGTTCATAAAGGTCACTGGTGTTGTCCCCTCCCCCGCCCGAGACCTTCAGCATTTACAGGAAAGCGAGCATTAGCATTCTGACTGACAGGTATTCTTGGTCAAGGATGTCGATGCACAATGTAGGCAGCGGAGCCGAGCTAAATCTCAAATCCATGAGCCAGTGTGACATCAAATGAAGACTTTGAGACCAGAATATAGCATCATATTTTTTCTCATCCTCTGCTGATAAATACATCGCTGTGCTACTTTGATTTGATGTAGATGATTCATTCTAGCTGTAACGCCAATGCCGTTGCCGCAGCAACAGGCGGGACATATGGTGACGCCAGCATGTAACTGGTTGCTGATGGATGATGCTTGTAGCTTTAAGTTTCGGTTAACAACTTTTCGGCGCTAACAAACGGCCAAATGAGGCAAACGCAGTTCACATCAATTGACGTTCCTCAGGTGACAGAATAAAATAGACTTCCGGTGACGGGTCTCTCGAGTGTGTATTATGCACGTATGGTTAGGAAGTGAATTGTTTCCCCATTTGCATGTGAACCCACAGCCACACTTCCGACGCTCGGCTTAGATGACACATCCTCATTCCAGTTAGGAGTTGCACACACTCGACTGTGGCTAATTTATCTCCGACTCATTTTCTCCAGGCTTTTAAACAACGGGGAAGCAGAACAAAAGTCTGTCATGTGTGACGTACAGTACAGTAAAGCAGACTTCGCCGCTGAAAAAAAAAAAAGAAAACTGCCTCCATTTACTCCAGCAAGAAGGGATAAAACGCAGCCCGCGCCACTTAATTTATGATACAGAGTAAATTAATGGGTGCTGACAAGCTCAATAATTTTTCAGAGGCAACAGATAACAGTTATAATTATCAGCCAAGGAATTAAATAGTCAGTGGAGAGACAGTGGGCACTTACAGTGTGTGTGTGTGTGCGTGTGTGTGTGAGGGTGTGTGTGTGTGTGTGTGCGCGCAATACAGCTTGCTGGCCGGTGCCGGGCCCATTAATGGTGGACCTTGGGTGTTAATGTGATATTGTTTGGTTTATTACAGGCCTATGTCTGCCAGGGCCCCGACTACAGAGGGCTGATTTCATGCCAGCAGTCTCTCTCTCTCTCTCTCTCTCTCTCTCTCTCTCTCTCCCTCTCTCTCTCTCTCTCTCCCTCCCATTCGCTGCCTCCGACCCTTGACAAAAACATATTCCGACGACCACCAGAGTCCTTTTCCCTGGACCAACTGTATTCCCGGAGAACAACATCTCCAGCTGCAGCCACATACTGCAGGGAGCTGCCATTTTTTTTTTTTTTTTTTATTTAAGCCCGCATTGAATGCCTAAGTGTCAGGAACCATTTACTCTGTTATGATTCATTACCCTCAGTCATTTAAGGCAACCGTAATCAATGACTGCTCTTCTGCATTGCTAGCTCAGCCATGTAGACGGCTTTTAACAAGCTTTTATGTGAGAGAGAGAGAGAGAGAGAGAGGGAGAGAGAGAGGGGAGACAGAGAGAGAGAGAGAGATACAAAGTAAGTAAGAGAGAGATCAGCATCAAAACAAGCTCCTCTATTGTCTCCGGCAGATGCCTGACTCCATTAGGGACTTGCAAGCTGCTTCACACACACTCCAATAGGCAGAACCCATAAACAGCAGGGAAGAAATGGACTTTTATTTTGGAGAGGGGAGGGGGGCCAGTATGAGCATGCCAGGCCACACGCCGCCCCCCCGGTAGCATCACCTTCATTTTTCAGCTCTACCTCCCCCCTCCCTCTCTCTCTCTCTCTCTCTCTCCATCTCTGCTCTAACTCTATTAGGCAGAGAGGGAAAGTTGTGGAGAGCACAGCTGCCCTCTATGGGTGTGAAAAAAGGCCGACACACAAGCTCTGTCTCTCTCTGCTGCTGCTGCTGCATCATGGCTGGAAGGAACAGAGAGAGGTGCTATTGTTGGAGCTCAGGTGTTTAACGCTAATTAGTCGGCTTATCTTGCCAATGTTGCAACCCGAACCCCCCCCCCACCGCCCCCACTCCCCCCTGCTTCTTGCCGAGTCATCACAAGCGGCTCCAGCAGCACGGAAAAAGAGGAGGGTTTTCACTCTCAGTCTGGCGCAACGTATTCCTGCTCGCCGGAATGCGAGGCATCTGAGACACGTTCACATATATTTTTCTTTTTCTTTTTTTTTTATGCTTGTGGAAAATGATTTCAATCCATCCAAGCCCAACCACCCCCATCCCCCCTCCACACATACACACACACACACACTACCCCAGTGTCTCTGGTGTCAGAATTCATACCTTCGCATTGTGCCAAGTTCAATATAGCCCACAGAAAAGCACTGTTTGTCTTTGCATTGTCCTCCCTGGCTCGCGTTGAGGACACGAACCATAAAAAACAAGCTGGAGACACACAGGATAAAGAGGGGGGTGTGTGTGTGTGTGTCTGGTAATAGATTTTATAGAGCGGTCCAAACAAATGGGTCTGTGTGTACACTGACTGAGCTTTAAAAAGACCAGGAGGAGGCCATAGTTCATATTTCTCAGCCGGGCCGCCCTCTCCGCAGCGCTCCCGGGACCCCTGGGGGTCCAGGAAGCATGTTGCTCTGGAGGGAGGCCATGTGCGGACCCTCCCATCCACTCACAGGTCTTTCCTAATCATACCCAACACGCTGCGATGCGCAAAGCCAACAAAGAGCCCAGAGGATGAAAGGAATATATAAGATCCCCATCTCAGAAAACATTCATTTCCATGTCAAAGCCGGTCAAGTTGTGATTTTTTCGGGCCTGTATCAAACTTCATCAAAAATCATGGAAATATACTTTTAACACTAGACATGCCAGTGGATTTTAGGAGTCTGGAAGGCCAACAGCAAAGACAACTGAGATTTGAATTCTAAAATTCAAAACAGCAGCCAGTTGGTGGTGGAGAAGCCCAGATGTGAAAACTGCGAAGACAATACATAAGCTAATTATAATGCAGTATGGCATGCCGTGAATATTTCTGTCTGGAGCTGATGCATGGATGAGCTTCATCAGCACAGTGCATGGACACCAGCACTCATGGACAGGCTCAGTGCTGAGGAACAGACAGACAGGCGAAAAGAGGGAGAGCAAATTGCTGGTGTGAGGTAGAAACTACTTGAAGGAGGAAAAAAGTAAGGTATTTGCTGTCCCATTGCACAAAATGACCATAATACAGTATATCTGCAGGGGGTTGATAGGGTTGTTGATCAATACCAATGACTCAACTATTACTTCGCCAAGCGCTGAGATTCCTGGCTTTCAAACCTCACTTTCCGGCCCGTACAAAAACATAATTTTTTGGCATTTCTGCTTCATTGGAGATTTTACAGTGTAGAGAGACAGGAAATACGGGCGAGGGAGAGGGGGATGTCATCCGAAAAAGGGGCCTGGGACGAATTCAAACCCAGGATGCCACAGGAACATGGTATGGGCTGAGTTTCAAGACACTCCCAGTCCCTGCTCAACGACAGAGGACGGTGCTACAAACAAGCAATCAGCCTTGTCCTCAAGCCAAAAAAAGCAAATGACAAAGCAGTATTATCATTCCAGTATTTAGCTCTCCTAACTGGCTAGCTTACTCATCTCTATTGTGAAAATATGAGCATGATTTGTGTCACCGTAGCGGTGCCAGACACTTGTGTAGGAGGAGATAAGTTCTGCCAATATTGTTTGAATTCCCACTGGTCCTATAGGCCTGTGACAGACTGGCAACCTGCCCAAGGTGTTTCCCTGCCTCCCGCCCAATGCATGCTGGGATAGGCTCCAGCATGCAAATCCTGAATTGGAATAAGAGGGTAAAGACGATGAAAGAATGAATGAATGAATGAATGAATGGTCCTACAGAGGTCATAAAGCCCCATCAAGTGTTTCAGGAATGAGGAACAGGATGCTTATTTTCTCATTGACGCCCCATGTATTTTTGAAAATGTTCAATGCATTTCAAAGTCCCAAGGGTCCTGAAAAATAAATAGACTTTCAATTCAAAGATAAGATGAAGCTTAATGATCTCTGTGGGGAAATTAGGTCATTGTAGCGACAAAAAAAAAGAAAAGAAAAATAGATCAGAAATAACAGTGTGCCAAATGATGTGTTGTATCCACATTAGCAGCTCCACAGAGGGCCATACAGAAAGCCCATGCATGTAAATAACTATTCACCTTTACCAAATGCATTCAACGAGCGAGTGATTCAAGCAGGAAAAAATGAAAAAAACCCGAGACTGAAGTCATGCTGTTTTCACCTGACAACACCGAAATGCAAACTAGCACTTCACCACACACCACTTTGCATATGGAGCAGAGCAGAGATGAAGCAAATTCCCCCTCCCGGTGTCACGAAGCCTGCATAAATTCCCCCCAATTCGAGGCAGCGGGAGTCAGGTAACGGAACGAGGGCCCGGCCCCGGCTGCGTCTCCTCCGGCCCTGTCATCCGTGGCAGAGATCTAGCGGAAAGGCCAGAGAAAAAGCCGAGCCGCTCTCCAAACTAAGCGAACGGGGGGAAATGTGAGCCGGGATCACTGTGGCATGGCGGCGAGAGCTGCAGGCAGCACAGCCACTCGCAATGTGATAACTGTGAATACTGTAATAAAAACATGTCATAAAAAGTCATAATGGCATAATGGCCATAATGTAGGAAAATGCGAGACACGTAACATAATAACCTTTTGGCAGATGATGTAATAAGGCAGTGTGGTTATTACATTATAAAGTGAGACAGTTTTTTGGGGGGTAATTAATGTAATAAGATGCCAAAATTCTCATTTTAATGGGTGCTCTCTGATTTATTTTGAGTGCCATATTTGTTAACATGAAAGACTGATGTTACACCAAAACTGACACATAAATTCTAACTGATTTCTGCCTCTTAAACTACCATAGTAGCACTTTTACACACCCATTTAAATCAGCAGTGTGACAGCTCTTCAGCACATAACATCAAAATTCCCCACTTTTTCAAAAGAGTTTAATCAAACTTTGCTGACTTTTATTGCAGTAAAATACTACAGAACATTACCCGCAGCATATTACAGGCTTTTTACTGCCAGACGATATTTGACATCTTTGTGTTGCGACAACACTGACAGTACGGTAGGAAAAACACACAGTGTATCTATCATCATAAATAATGAATCACTCATTCACACACTGGCTCACTTGCTCATTCACTCACTTACATACAAATATGCATCACCAAACACCCACACATGCATGCAAGCATGTGTAAATGCTTGGATCCACACACACACACACACATCGCGATCACTTCTGTGGCTTGGCGGTTAAGAAACACTGGAGGATTTGCAGATGTGATGCAAGTTATCATTTGTTTACATTTTGCATTCATATATTTTATAAGGTGAACATTTTTTACAGTGCATGTCTGCAAACCTTAGCATTTTTGCATATCATTGCATATTCACTTGAATGCCTGAATCATAAAGTTGCATACTATACCTTTAACACATTGTAGTGTTTTAATTCTCAATAATCTAATCTAATTTAATATCCAACATTTGCTATATTCTTTTTTCCCCTGCTGTATCCTGTTACTATAGCTGCTGCAACATCCCAATTTCCCCACAGGAATCATTAAAGTTCTGTCTTGTATTGTCTTATCTTATTTCCCTGTATAACTTCTCAGTGCAGATGCCCATGGGGAGAACTGTGAGAATGCAGCAGCAGCAGCAGCCATTTTCCCACTGGCACGCCTCAACACTTATTGCCTGTCATGTTGAAGAGGTCCGCTGTTACAGTGTTGGGCAGGGGGCCATTCTGGTATAGCAGGTAGATACCGCAACTCCCTCAGGGCCTCGCCCACCTGGAAGAAGGCAGATCTGTCTACACGTTTTTATTTTCCATGATGAAATCGGGGCGGGGACTATGGATCGATTATGGATTCATTCTGTAAATGAAATTAATGTTTTTGGAAAAACACAGTCCCTACTTACTGGCCCAAGGGGTGACTGCATCATTTGTGGGGGACGGCATGTTGACTGTTGCCTTGTTTTCAATACCATCATCCAAGATGCAATTCAGATAAAAGAAAAAGAATCACATTTTATTCATATTATGTTGCAGTGAAAACATGGCGAATAAGAATTAGTCATATATTTTTTCAGGTATGCTGGCAATGAGGAGCAGAAAAACCTGAACTCACATACACTGTAACCACAAGCAGAATCAACAACGCTAGGTTTCTTTTTTTAAAATCACCCACTGAGATATCCATCTAAATGCAAACATGGCTGATGTTACAGTCGGTATCTTAAAACAAATGTAAAAACCACACAGCCTTGAATTCTACGGTGAAGCATGATGGTCTACGCTGGTTACCTCTGGCAAAATATACATCAGATTCGCAGTATTTTACTTCCATATATATGCAGAGGCCTGTTCCAAATTCAATAGCTAAAGTATATCCTTAGAGGAAACCAGTGGCTAAAATAACAACGGTTAAAATATCTGGTTTGGAGGAGCAGAAATGGAAAACATTTAGCCGTTTCCTGACCCCTCCTTACATAGGCAGGACTTCATACCTTGGTTGAATTCCTGCGCTCATTAGTCCTCATTTAGTAATGTTTTTTAATAAGAAATCAACAGCCAACTTGGGTTAAAGCCATTCCAGACAAAAACCAAAGTCCAGTCTCTCCATCAGCAATATAAAAATTATTTCTCACTGCACGTAAAAATTCAGACCTTTTCCCAACACTTGTTCAATAGACACTGTTTGCTACAGAGATATCAGATATATTACAATCATTAGCCTTCAACTATCCGCAAGGCATTCTACTTCCCGGCAAGAAAGGTCGACTCGATTCATTACAAATCTCTAAAATCAAAATCAAAATTTATCTTACATAAACGATTATGGAAAATGACCCTTCCTCTGTCTGGACGGTAAACTCTGGAATCATTTAATGTCAACAGTGAATTCTACTTCTTCACTGCGCTTTAATCGCTCACACAGTTTCTAATTTAAAGCCGAATCTGTGAGGATTAACACATTTAGTTTTAACGGTGCGAGGTTAATACATGAGACGCTCCCTTCCCTGTCTCTTGCCTTTGGTCTTCTCCTTATCTACCTTCTCTCCTCTAATACCTCGATCTCTGTACGTCTTATCTGTCTTTTCCCTGCCTCTGTCTCCTTTAAGCTGCAGAACAGTGGCACTAATGAAAACCGGTTACGTACCTGAACCGCACCTAGAAAATTACAAATATGAGGAATGTGAATTGTATCAGATCTTTGCAATTGTTGTTTTTGTGCTTTTGACTAAAATCCTCCGGGGGGCCAGGTATCGTGGGAATGGTTTTCCATCTGAGAATCTGTAATGCGGGGTGAATGATTTGTAACCCATCCAGCTCTGCCATAATACCAGAGAAAGTTCAGGATGGGAAAAGAAAGTGACAAAGCAAAAAACAAGAATATGTCGGCCAGGTTTTCTTTTTTTATGATTATTTTAAGGCATTCTAGCTTTATTAGATAGTATACAATGGATAGCCCAATTTCCCCTCTGGGATCAATAAAGCTGATTTTATCTTATATGGAGCGGAAAGGGAAATAGGCTTTAACCTGTTGAGCGACCAAATGTCCCGAGTGCAGGACACCTCCCTTTATCAGGCTGTACAGGAACAGTGGCACAGAGGGAAGAATACACCAACGGCAGCATTCATTCAGGTGGCATGATGGGTGAGTCATAATTTGGATCCAGTCCCATGAATCGATCATTTTTGGTTTCACTCATAGTTGCCTGTAAACCATGTGACCATTTGAATTTTGGGAGTGGTAGTGGCTTCCCCTAAAGAGGCGGCCTGAGCAATTTGCAGCCGATATATCAGGCATATATTGGCCATTTTTAGTGTCAGAGGTCAGTGTCGTCCACCTCCAATACAATGGATATAATGTATTTATTGTAGAATTCATCAACGCCGCAATGGTTGTCCATGGGAATCCCTTAATCTGAACTGATTGTAATGCAACATTTTCATTGGATTCCACACCAGTGTGCATGAATATGTTATTATTGTTTCAATTATCTTGGGTATCAATGGAGACTTTTAGTGTCTCATGGTCTACATGCTGTTTCAGGCTTTCCCACTCTGCCAAGAATAAAATGCTAGGGGGGAAACCACTGAATACTTAATTTTGGGGAATTTTCAGCATGAAAATTTAATTTAAAGATACTGAATATCAGCACAAAATATCAGCTATCAGCAGTTTCAGTTCAAAACTATCAGTATCAGTAACGGCCTTCAAAAACCCATATTTTACCCCAGTTTACAAATCAAGTAACTCTTTGCTAATGGGATTGGTCAGCAACAATCGAGTCTAGATTGGTCCAGGCAACGATGAATTCAGGGAGGCAACTCCAAAGACAACAGTGCCAGTCCCATGAATGGCACAATTCAAACAGTCACATAGTTGACACATGAATACCGGTGAAAGTGAAAATTCATGGGAGTAGATGCAGGCGAGTCTGAGGCTGCTGCAAGCCTCTCTGACTCCACCTCATTAGGCACGGACCGATGGAGGTTCAGGGCCAAGGAGCTGTGCAGCCTTCACCCGGTCCAACCCATGGAAAAACATTAATTAAAATCCCTCAAATATGTCATGAGGAGCGGGGGAGCTTTGGATTTCTTGGCCAGCAAGGTCACACATTCCAATATAGGAGAGCAAGCAAAAGAAATGATATCGTACCGCGTGTGGAGAGGAAAATCTGGCGCGTGTGCCGTGAAATCAATTAGTAAGGTGTGCTGCCGAAGGAGTTACGCAACGGGGCGGATGCAGCCTCTCAGAGCGAGATGGTGTCAGTCCTGCCCGGTTCGCCTGTCAGTCACCCGGCGCACCGGCACGTCGACTCCCCGTCAATGCCCCCGTTACTGTCACAACCTCACAGCATCACGCCTCGGCTCGTGTCAGGCCGAGGCGGGAGAGGCAGGAGGTGCGTGTCGGACCCCGTTCGTCAGGTCCGACGCGTGCCTCGTTGTCTCTGGATTCACGAGGAAACGCTGAATCCCGCGTCGAGGGACTGTATACAACATAAAGCCCACCGTGAAAACACCTCCAGTTAATCCAGATGAACTCGGCCAAGGCTCTCCTAACACCCCTACACCTGTCAGTTGGGCCTGGGCTCTGAGCCCAGCAGCCCACAGTATAATCAGCAGACCTCCATAGGAGAGGAAAATGTTCAAGGAAGTGGTGAGGATGATTAAAAGACAGGAAAATATCCCCCGAAGTTGAACACTGAAAATAATATCCCAGAATGTTGTTCTTTGGGTTTATGCTCTATGGGTTTGCGCTGGACATATGCGATTCTGCAAAAATCACCTTAAACCTTAATCTGTGGAAATAGAGGCATTTACAGAATCAAAGGAAAGAAACACCCAGCCTCAATAAAGAGAGTATCCCTTTGCAAAATGCCCTGCTGAGCCCTGAAATAACATCTTTGAGAAGATCAAAATCTTTACTGAAGTAAGAGAGAGCAAGAGGGGGAAAAAAAGAGATGGTAGCACAATAGAGGAATCTAATAGACGGAGAGATGGTGTATGGAATAGGAGAAGCGAAGGCATGGACATGGTATGCACAGTGCGGGCGAGAAAATCCTGGTACCGCGTGATAAAGAAAAATCCTCGTCCAGCAAGATTTCATCTCAGTGGGATATTAATTGTAAATGTAATCGCCTCATACGCCAGCAGCTCTCCCTAAGTTGATTTTGTGGCTATGGCAACAGTCGAGGTGAAGAGAGAGAGAGAGAGGGGGGGAGAAAGGGTGAAGGAGGGAGGAGATGGAGAGGGAAGTGAGAGACATGAAAGACATAAGAGACACAGGCAGTGGGGATGTGAATCTCTACTTCTTAGGCTGATTTGATATGAATCTCAATAGTCTCTCGATTTAATACAGGAAAGGTATCTTTGAGCAAGTCAGGAATTCAGTATTTCTGATCTGATCTGATTAGATACAGTGTGATTCAATACAATAAGGTGCGATGCGATACGATACGATACGATACGATACGATACGATACGATACGATACGATACGATACGATACGATGCCATTCGGTGCCAATGCCAATGCAGAGTTTACTTCTCATGATGTCTTTATTTTGACTCTGGTTGGGACTTGTTGCAATCAACAAAACAAACCAATTGGTAATCAACACGATCCTCCATTCATTATCACTCCAAGTCCTCCATTCCACCTGATCAGAGAAAAAAAGATAAACAAACGAAAGCGCTCATTAGTCCTCATCATATAAAACATCCAAACAGAGCCACTGTGGAAGTGACAGCGTTTTCGATTGCAACAGATTGCAATGACAACTACTTAATTTCTGTTTGCGGATGACATTGCGAAGTTGATGTGCTGTAAAACATAAACTCAGACGTGTGTGAAGTGTGAAAAAGCTGAGGAGAATAATCAGCAGCAATCAAAGTCTACGGAAAGCTTCAATCACTGCGTTTGACGGCTTCAAACGAGCGTGAATGCATGAGCACGTCGATTTAAGCTCACCAGATATTCCCAATTCATGTGAACTACAGCCACATTAAAGGTAGAGGGGGCTCATCATAGCAGGGGGTGGTATGGAGGGAGAAAGAAAGATGCAAAAGGAAGAAACGCTAATAGAGAAATCAATATTCATGATTTTAACTGTTGGATATGATTTGTTAATGATCCTCTCCCCCAAATTTCACCCAGTCCTGCATGAATCGGGACAACCGGCCCAGACTCCCCAACCCCGGCCGGATAATCGTTACACTCCTGAGACAAATCTTGTACCCAGTGCCCTGGTTATGTTGTACCCAGACTGTAGTTATATCACAAATCCAAAAATCCACATACTGTCCCAAAAGCAAGAAAAAAGACCTACCAATCTGACCCTCTGTCAGATTACTATGTCCAAAGCTTGAGAGGAGGCGGGGAAGCGGGAGGAGATTAGAGATTCTCATTTTATAGTGAGCGCCCGGCTTGATAAAAAGCCCGGAATTTGCTGTCGTGACAAGTATTGATTTGTAACCTTTCACGGGGCGATAACAACCTGTGAGCCGCTGTCCTGTTAGGCCTGCCAGAGACGAGGAGAGGAGAGGAGAGGAGAGGAGAGAAGAGAAGACGCCGCAGCGCTCCCTCTTCACGCCTCCTGCTGGGGAGGAACATTCAGAGATGACATTTATACGCGCAGAGAGTGTCAAGCCATTTCATTCTCTTATAAAACCGCCGATAGTAGTTGGGGGGGGGTGGGGGGTGGGGGACCATTTTTCCATGTAGTTAAATAAGTTACATAACGCTTTTTGTTACCATAAAAAAAAAAAAAAAAAAGCTGACTGAGAAGGAACTCCTGGTCGTGAAAAAATACGCCGATTCTGTGTTATTTAAAAATTGCTGTCTTAGCCGAGAATAAAAAAAAAGAGGGCACGGATATAAGGAGCTTTAAGCGGCGGGCGATCTGAGCGGCTGATGCACAGAGGCGTGTCATCCATATGTGGATGTGAGGAGGGCTCTCTCTCTCTCTCTCTCTCTCTCTCTCTCTCTCTTACAGCCGTATTACCACGCACATGTGGCTGCCGTCAAAACGGCATCGTGAAAAGGTCCGGTCCCTCAGCGCCGCTTATACGAGGGTGCAGTAAACGTATTTGGGCGACTTAGCCGACGTCACGTAGCCTACCCCCCCCCCTCCCCTCCCCTCCGCCGCCAGTGCCTCCTCCTCCCCCCCCCAGCTGCCGTTTGAACTAGATTTCAACTCTCTACCGCAGTCCTGATGTGTGTCGTGCCCTAGAAACTGCCGCAGAGTGGCTTTAGCCTGACCTCGATATTTTTTTCCAGACAGGCCACATAGATGGCTGTCGGGGCTAACGGTGGTGGCGGTGGAGGGAGGGCAGTGGAGGTAGGGTGGGAGGGTGGGGTCAGCGCTGTTAAACGACATGGCCAGAGGAGAAGGAGAGGGAGCGGGCTTCGAGCCACGCTGGGGATTGGTCCACAGTGTCAGGATTACAGAGGTCAGGGAGGAAAACGGAGGGAAAAAAAGAGGAATTTGCACACTGAATCTTGCTCCCAGTGAGGTTTACTTTTGTAAAATATCTGACCCAACGTTTATATTTTGGTTTATCACCGATCCAGAGCGATTTACAATGAGCAGGGTGTCACACCCATCAGGGTGTGACACCCTGATGGAGGCTTCGGCAGCCTTAGGTCGCAGTAAGAAGGATGCCCAATAAATTAAATGCTTTTTAACACTATGCCCCTCGTGAATGCCTTGGACTTTTGTGAACTTTTATTGAATACTCCGACCCCTTCACAAAGAGCAGAAAGATCAGTAGAGGCAACACCAAATACCCAAGAAGCACTTCTTCACACTGCTTTTTTTTTTTTTTTACGTTGAGTTGTTTTTTGAGTGTTTGTTGGCCAACATCAGTGGATGCGGTCCAGCCATGGAGGCCGGAGCGAGGGGCACATATGGCCACGGGGGCCTCCAGGGAGTGTAAAGGCTAGCGTGCCGTCATGACAGGCTGAACAAGCATATGGAGCAAGCCATACACAAACTGCATCTACCAAGGCAACGCACGAATTGTAAAGTGCAGGAATTATCTGACACCTTGCTTAGATTTTCATTTTCTCTGCTGTTGTAGCTGTTCATCGAAATTGGCTCTCTTGTATGTTGGAGTGTTTTAACTGCCGTCTTGAATCCATATTCAATCAAGGTAAACCATGCCCTTAATACTTTATGGCTTGCTGAGTGCATATTGAAATGCTTACAGTAAACAAAGAAGGGCCCCGCAGGCAGCAGGCAGTATTGGTTTCCTCGCATTAACTCGCATTGAAACACTGACGCCTGATATTGGTACTACATCCAAGCATGCTCCATGTTTCTGGGCCTCAAGTAGTTATTACATTCATTGACAGTATTGGCAGAAACAAAAACAATGCTTGAGTGTGTGTGCATGTGTGCTTGATCCAGGCGTTGGGTGCAGTTCCCAGTCAACTATAATTAGCTCTCTTGTCACTAAACCCGATTAATCTCTAACTCTTGGACAGCAGCTCTCACTCACACACACACTGGCACATGTAAACACAGAGTAGTACTGTACATGTGTGCACAAGACCGTGCGAGAACAACCAAACCACAAACTAATCATTCAAACATATCATTTACAGCGTGGATTTAGGAAGGAATGCATGCAGGAAAAATCCACCCTGTGACATCATGTGGAGAGATTTCCAGCAGCTACAATGGAGTTTGATATCAGAAAATATTTCAGCTATCTGAAAAATCAACATCAGGTTTTGGTGTCAGTCCTTCAGAATCAAACAGCATAACCAACAGCTGAAAGCAACAAGTTCACGCCCCTTCTCCGGGGGTTGTCGAATGGCATTCTGGGAAATGTAGGAAATCACTAACTGAAGTAGAATTAGACAAGGCTCACTGAGTAGGTACACCAAAAAAGTTAATTCAGCACAAAATAACTCTTGGAATGCATTGGACATATAACAGTGTAAGAGGGGGAGTTTTCCTTTAAATAGCCTATCTGAGTGCCATGGTTGTGCATATTGTGCATATTGTTTTTCATTGTTTTTCATATCTTCATGCTATTAATCTTCCATGCCAAGTGCTATCCTCTACAATTCTTTTGCAAAGCCTTTGAGATTAAATGAATGTTATTAAGATTCCTGGAATAAAATCAATCAATGAGTCAATCAACCAATAATTCAATTAATTTTGGTCTATTTCCCTGAGTGAAGAGTGGTTCTCAGGAGGGCTGCAGGAGCAGGCTGGGACCGTCCTCCGCCTAGATGGCGGCTCTGTACCACGGTCACTGGGGAACATTAGGACTTCCAAACGAATGCAAATCAAATTAAGCCCAAATTAGAATTGCACGCTCGCATTCTGATGCTGTGGATCTAAATACTGAGCTCCGTCACTGTAAAATTGTGTTTCTGCACTCCTCAAAGAACATCCCCCCTGAAGGATATTTCTTTCCCTTTGCTCTGAAAATTTTCCCCAATCCTTCAAATGTGAAAAAAATGACATGCTCAAAATAAAACCATTACGTTCCCTACGACTGTCGCCGATCCGATTTCTGTCCCCTCCACTTCGGGGACCCCCACATCCGTGGAGAGTGCAGCAAATACAAAATGGACCCTACGCAAAAATCTGCATCTTCAACCTGACCAAATGGCTGCAGTCACAGAGAGCAGTAATATCCGACGACAGGAGCAGGAACTGACTTTAGAAGCAAAGGGCCTTTGATATGTAACTAATTGGACATATAGTGTCCATGTTCTCCTGATAGCCTAAGATTGAATCCACCAGAATCTTCTCTCCTGTGTCCTCCCTTGTGTCATTATAAGCCTTCCTCCTGTCTCATTAAAGAAAAAAATTACTCAGGCGGGTGAACATCAAGCATGTTTGGAGCAGTTTATTCAAACTCTGGAGCATGTACTCCTTCAGTTCGGTTCGTTTGTAGGCCAGGTGAAAACGAGACGCCTGAAAATGCAAGATTCAACCCTCTTCCTACAGAACTGCAGTGCGGTTCGTTATGAGTTAGAACGCAATCTGAACAACTACACAGGACACAAGCTATTTCTTCATATGTTCTTAACTGGTATGAACACCAGATAAGGTAAGTCCTGATGCTTAGTTAAAGGCACAGGCACTGGAATCACATTTGAAACTCTGTCCAATAAACAAGCTGCTTGTGAGTCCATGTGACTTTTGTTTACAAGCCCTGGTTCACTTGTAACTGCACAGGTGTGTATCTAAGCAAACCAAACACAAAAACGCAACAAATAAACTGTTTTTTTTGGTACGCACCAAAAAAAAAAAACCCAAACTGTAGGCGTGATCGCATCAGAGTTTTGCACCGGCCACAACACTTATGACCATTATGGAGTTGTGAACATCTGGTAGCCTTAGGAAAATATATCTTACCCTCAGTCTTGGCAGAAGATGGCTGGCGCACATAATGATGACTGATTATATTACTCACAGTGTGATATAGAACAAAGCGCAGAGCAAACAGGCACACCGCGGGAGCCAGTAATGCACTCAAACAAATAGACATGATTGTTACTGACTTCCATAAGGTCCCTGTCATAACGGCAAATTACAATAAATGGCTCCGCCTTATGAATCACACTCCCTCTACTTCAGTAATGGCCTCCTGTGCACCCTGTATTCATTTGCCTGTGGGCTGAGCTCAGTGGTTAAAGCCCAGATCCAATGGGCTATAAATTGAAATCTGACATATGGGCCTCAACGTGCAACATATAATAATATTCAGAAAAACAATTTTACAGTGCCGTGACATTTGGGTATACTCTCCAGCAGATGACAAAAGGTATAACCAGGTAATAGGCCAAGCGGAATCATTTAATTAAACCCTTTGCTAGGAGCAGATGGAAGTGAGCTTAGTGGCTCCTAATAAGAGCTAATGTATTTTTGCACTCAGTGTAATGATGGCTGTGATGGGGCTGTGGGGGTCTCAGGACTTACACAGGAAGACCGGATGCAAAAAAAAGGAAAGTAGCATTAGGTCAGGGGTTTCTGTAACCTGCTAACACACAGGCTGTGGAGTCAAGGAGAGGGCAGACAGATGGATGAAAGCCTCACCTCCACGTAATCTTCTTCTCAAGGGAGAAATCCTCAGGACTACAAAGCAGTGTGTCTCCCAGAAATGTTTCCTGGTGGGGTAAAAGGCCTCTCACACAGCATTCAGACCGTGTCACATTCAAGCTCTCCACAAAAACCAATATGGGTTTTTGAATGCCGACACAAATATTTTTGGATTGAAGCTGCCGATAGCCAATATTATATGCTGATAGTCTATATCTTGACATTTTTACTATTTTCATGCCAAATAATAATACCAGAGTTTTATTCTTGTCAGCCTCTGAAACAGCATTTAGACCATCACGTGACACTTGTGCTCTCCATTGAAATCCATACTGATGAAATTCTCTAGTGGTTTTATGTTAATTCCTCAGAGGAAACATGGCACTCCAATACAACATTATTACAACCATACCCATTTTTGCCATCAATATTCATTTTAAAGTATCAAAAGGTGATTTGGGAGCATATTACAGTGCGTTGTTCTCTGTGTTTTGGGGGAAAAAGCACTGAAAAGCTTCAAAATACGGATATAATATGGATTGCTACGATGAGAACTAAATTTTTTCCTCTGGTTTATGGGTATTTTTTATCAATTAAGGATGGTCTGGTTCTATTTAGAAGAGCAGATGGCTTGTGTAAATGCTGCATGGTGATTCATTTACACTTTTATTTTTTGGCATTTGTTAGACAGTTCAGGGGAGAGAGGGAGAGAGCGACAGGAAAGATTGATGATTATATGGTATGCCAACTCAGTCACCAGGACACTCCCATTTGTTCTCTTTTAACAAAGTGGCTGAAAAATGTGCTGTATTAGAACTGGTATCAGAGCCAGAATTTGCATTTTTACAAAATCAACAATAATACCTAGTCCTAGACACAAGTATTCTCTAAAGAAGTAAGAAGATTATAAAATCTAGCACCTTAAATGGAGTCATCTGACTCTTAATCCATCACTTGCATTCAAAAGGAGTGCAAATGGTCAGACATTCTTTGCAGGGCAGAGAGGCTGAAATGAAAGGAACATTAGAGTGGAAGAAAAATAGCTCAGTATAAGAAGGCTTAATGGCACCTGGTATCGCCTACCCTGTTGCATTCTGTAACACAATGGCGACAGTACTGGCATGTCACTTTTCCCTGGTACCTAGGCACCTAGGCTTGCTTTTAATACCATGAAGCTGAAATGAAAAGCCACAGGAGACTTGCATGAGGACCAAATGTGGAAATCACAAACACTTGCGGGACAGACTGTATTAGCTTAGCGGATGCTCGCTGAGAATAATCCATCACCCATCCTCCAAATTCCCTCGGAACGTTACCAAGGTTACGGCAGCCCCGAGATTTCACATGCACTGCACTCAATTTCCACCATGTGCCAATGAGCCGTTGCTCTGCGTCTATGAAGGAGAAATTAGTTCCATAGCATGACTACGACATCTTCTATCAAATGTAGCACAGTACATTACCTGCCAGCCGCACTAGATCATATCATATTATGGATATCACAAACATGGCAAAATGCAACAGTAATATATGAGGGCCTGGCTTAATACTTAATTTTCATGCTCCTATGGGAAGCTAGGTTTCAAAGATTTATTTTAGGCATTTTATGCTTCATTGACAGAGACAGTGTGAGAGAGAGACAGGAAGCCATGGGAGAGAGAGAGGGGAGGACATGCAGCAAATGACCGCGGGCCGGACCCGAACCCGGGTCGCCGCGGAAAGGACCGAGCCTTATGGTACGTGCTCCACTCAGTGAAACCCCGGGGCACCCCAGAAGCTAGGTTTTATACTTGCAGGAGTGTGCGTGTGTGTGTGTGTGTGTAGGAAAGTCTTAGGTGAGTGTTAGAGATGGGCAACAATGACAGGATTTAGACAGGGAGGGTGGACAAGAGACAGACAGTAAGAGAGAGAGAGAGAGAGAGAGAGAGGGAGAGCAGGCTTTCTCTGTTTAACAGGTCCTTGGATTTCCCTCGCACTACAAGGTCAAGCGCGGGACATCCACGCTCGCTCAGTCGGCTGTGCGTCATTGAGGGCCATCGCAGCCATTAATTACAAACGGCTAATATGAGGTGGCAGGCGTTCCCCGGGGGTCGGCCGTCATGTGCGATCCATCTTCGGCTGCAGCAGATCTCATAGATTCCACCACTTTGTCCGCATCCTCGCCTTGATATCCAAAGCTGCACGTGCGAGTTGGGATGAGAGATCAGAAGGCAAAACGGGAATTTCAGTATTACACAGAGTGAGATTTGGATTTGTTTTCTTCTTTTTTTGGTTAGCACCGTCGCCTCACAGCAAGAAGGTCCTGGGTTCGAATCCTGGCTCTGGTCCTTGCTGCATGGAGTTTGAATGTTCACCTAGATTTCCTTTGGGTGCTCCAGTTTTGTCCCACAATCTGGACTGGAGACTCTAAATACTTATGAATGTGAGTGTCTGTCTATCTGTCTTAGGTTGACTGGAAACCCCGTCCTGGGTGTTTCCCTGCTGGGACAGGCTCCAGCCCCCCGTCGCCCTTAAAAGTAATAAGCGGGTAGAGAAAATGAATAAACGTCCCTCTGAGACGCATGTACGCCTCGACCAGAAGAGTCAGAGAGCAAGGCGGGTTTCAGCGGGGATCAAACTTGTGACCTTCCAGTTACGGGACGGCATCTTTAACCACCAGGATATACTGCTGCACAAAAAAGGGAGACGTACTTCTCCTAACATCTTGAAGCACAAAGAGAGGCTCTCCCTACACCGTGGTCCCGTCCAACACCACGGGTTAGCAGGCAGCGGAGCCTTTTATCTGCCTTTTAATGAACAACACTGATAAGCTCAACAGCCGCCATGGAGCCTAAAGAGGCCCTGTGTGTAGGCTGGCATCGCGTAGGAACCCCCCCCCGAAACACCCGGTGGGAGGCGGTCGGGTTAGAGAACACAGCGGATCAAAGACACTAGGAGGAGCTAGAGGCAGAGAGGCATGTGGGATTCCTTGGGTGGGGGGGGGGGGGGGGGTACAGAGAGACTCATTTAATCTCTCCATACCTCCCTGTCCTCAGCAGCTGTTGGAGATGGAGGGGTTTAAGACGCCACGGGCTGAGACCCATAAGAGCAGATTAGGGAAGAGGAGGAGGAGACGGAGTGTGGGAGGAGGATGTGGGTGAGGGGGTGAGGAGGGGGGGGATCTTTCATCACAAATACGGAACACGGAAAAAGGCCCGGCCGCCACACTCGCCGAAGACCTGTCAGTCATCCCTCATGCAGAGAAACAGGTCCCTCGGGTGGCAGCGCACAATGTGGGCCATCTCTCGCGCAAACCGGGCTCTCCTGACAACCGGCCGCCTCTCGGCATCTTTTAGCAAATGCCACGATTAACAAGCATCTTCGCTTTGCTTTGCTCTCCATGCAAAAAAAGGAGCTGTTCGGAATATTCATATCCTGTCCCAAACAGCTGAATGCAGATTTCCGGACCCAGCGGGAGCCGTTAAAATGGGTACAGATACGCGGGGAAGATGGCGTGGCATTTGGAATCGGTGTCAAACAGTGCGACTCGGATGTCTTGTTTTCCTCGCGGTCAGGCCCCGGCGATTCGCAGCGCCGTAATGTACATCGCAAATCCCTTTGGTGCAAACGCTGTTGATTTTATTTCATTTGCGGGCGGTGTAGTATGGACAGAGAGCGGCGGGAAACAACAGATTAGCATTCAAGGTTACGTGGGGACGGGAGATTATTTGAGGCCATTTTCCAGCTCTGACCGCTCTTGCCCGAAACATTTTTCAGAGACGCGGTCCAAAGGCTTACTTTGCGTTTAGAAACTTGTTTGAGCAATTGAATGCGGTGTAATTTCAGAGAATGAATTAAATCTGCAGCAACTTCACTCGGCCTCCGGCAATAATCTTCCGCGGAGCGACGAAAGACGGACAAACAAAAACCGCACGGCAGCGTTTCAAAAGAGCAAAATCTCAACGTCAGAATTCTTCTAATGAGCTGTTTACACCTTGTATCGCCCGCCGCCTAATCCTGATGGAGATAAACACGCTTGGGATTCGGCAAACTTCTCACAGATCTTGACACTGCCTGAGTCCAAAACCTTTACAGTGCAGCGATTTCACTCTTGTCCGCCCCGCCGCCACAGCTAGAATGAGGTAATTGGGGTCGCATCACTTGTCATAGAGTTTAATTATTTTCAGATCCTCTTGCTGCATATTAAACAGCGCCAGTGGAGGAACATCTGGGGGGGGTTTAATAGTGAAGTGGTGGAGTGTATGTTTGTGGTAGGACTGGGGCAAGATCCCAGCATATGGGGCAGGGTTATTACAATGGAGCTTGAATTAATGCAGTCCCCCAAGGTCAGTCAGGGGTGCATTGGTATGAAAACCCCTCTTTTTCTCTTTATTGTAACCGCCGCACTTGGCAAGGTTTTGAAAAGGTCACGAATGAAGACTTGAGTTAAGTTGACTCTCTAATAAGGCGATAGGACAAACTGAAGAGTGGACAAAAGTTAGATAAAGCCCAATTCATTCTCTTGGCATACTTTTGAGAATTATTGAGTTGAAGAGAGCCCGACTTGAAAGAGGAATCTAAACTTCACTGAAAATCAAGGATTGTACTTCAAAAAATGTACTTGAGACGTTTCGTTTCCATCAAAAAAAATGAAAAAAATACTAGAAAGCTCACAGTCGCTTGAAGGATAGGCACGGCAAGGAGTTTTCGCTCACTCCAAAGAAATAATAGTAGTCCTTACTTCTTTTGATATTAATCATCAACTCCTACTCGGCGACTTCACATGGCCCCAAAAAGCGGTAATTAATTTTGTGACAGCTTATTTGGAAACTAAACCTTAATATTTCATTCATGTGCGGGGGAATGCGGCGCGGTTTCTTACAAAGCCAGTGAAAAGAATGTTTTTATCTTAAATCGTATCGCAGGAAAATAAGGCAGCATTCACAATTCATGAAAAGGTCTTTTGAATATATTTTGCAGTAGAGTGACTAAACAGACTGAAATGGGTGAACTGGTAAATTAAATCAGTTTCACTTTTGCCAAATCAAACCCACCTTTGCTGTCAGCCTCAAAATACACAGCCAGTACGTTTCCCACCTCACATAATAGAGTATAACGTTTTGGTCTAGGCCGAATATGGGTCATATTTTTCTTTTAAGCCTAAAAGTAGGATTACTATTCTACATCTATCTATCTGCTTGCTTGAGAGAGTTTTCATAGGGATGGTGAAGGTTGTCAGAATTTGCTCAGGTAGCCCTCATCACACAAACACTGCACACCACATATCACTCTTCCAGCAGTCAATCTCAAAGGAACCTCAAAACACACAAAGCCAGGGTGAGAGAGATTGCATTCGAGCCGGTGAATGTGTGAAAGGGTTTCTCCCCATTGTGTAGAGTGTAATGTTTACAGGTTGGACTGTACATAAAGGCTTTGGTTCCACGTTTTTTCAATGCAGATTTTATCATCTGATGCAAATGAATGCACACACACACACACACACACACACACACACACACACACTATCCTTTAATAATGCCATTACATTATTCAGCAGAATGCCATGGGTTGCCATAATAAAATCTCTGGGCTATCTGGCTCCCAGCGGTAGGTGGGTAGGACCGGATGATGGGTTCAGCCTCAACCACGTTACACCAGCAACACCAAGGGATCAGTTACCATTCTGTCCCATCAGCCCTTTCACCCATCCCTCTCTCGCTCTCTCTCTCTCTCTCTCTCTCTCTGTCATTCCTGCAGAGACTGCCTGTGCCGCTCCTTCATTTATTCAGTGCACTGCCATTCATGGTGCCACCATCTGTTTGTAGTGACTCAGTGAAGAAAAGGGGGGACGGGGTGGCGAGGGTGTTTGTGACAGAGTGACACACTGAGTTGATATCAGCATACAGAGGATGAGTAAGCTGGCACTGTTGAATGAATCTTATTACTGAGCTTAGATCTTTTCTCGACAGGGAGGGAATGTAGCACAGAGTTGTTGCAGTAGACTAACTAATGTTCTGGTCTGGTTGGACGTTCAGTCACTTTCAGGGGCTACTTTCATCCAAAATGCCTCGCAGTACCATGAGCATACATAAATCTTTATTAGAAAGAGAAGAAATTCATAGTAGACATCATAGTGAGTAGTGATGTACTAAGTTATATATGGTATTATAAGGATAAAAAGAATAAATGAATGCTTTTCTGAAAGTATAACTGCTTTTCTTTATATTGGCCACTGCTGGACATGAGTACACACATATTAAGTACAGGCGGCCTCAGTGGGAATTGAAACCTAAACCCTGGCATAATTACTTTTATTGCTCTAGCCACTGAGATAAAAGAGTTCTTTCGACCGCCTTCGTCAAGAATATGATTGTTTTTTTAATGAACTTTTTTTTTCATACTCTGGATTGGAACAAAACCTCAGTTGAATCAATAAATGGTCTTATATTGCAAGAGCAGTGGAGGGGATTTCCTTTGCGATCTCATTGAAATGCCTCTGTCTCTAAAAGCACCCACATCTTAACACAGATCTGCAACTCTGCAAGGCCATGTGCCTCAGGAAAAAAGGAGTATGTATTAAGATGTCATGTCAGTGTTGGAGTTGCTACATGTTAGTCAATTCTTACAGCCATTGCACTACATCAGATCAGAGAGAGATCATGGCACTAACCCTGCCAAGGTTGGGGGTTCGATTACCGCTGCCGACTGCCTCTCTCATCATTATTATTGAAACCTTTTCCCAGAGCCAGCGCTTCCGCCTCTGCTCACAACACACACACACACACACACACACACACACACACACACCACGCCCCGACAAACGCTCTGAATGATGAAATCAATCGGAGCTACCGTGACACCAAGTGTTGCCTCTTCCAGTCTCCATTCCCCTCCTTTCCTCCTCACTCTCCCTCCCATCCTCCTTCCCTCTGGACCTGCAGTAGCTGAGGCCTCCTGCTGGGTTCGTGCGGCTGGCTCGGAGCTGCCGAGCGAACACACATCACCCATCCAACTGCACCCACCCACCCTCCCACCTCCATCCACCCGCGGGCTCGCAGCACCATCAAACAGTTTGGTTGGAATGGAGAAGAGGCTGTCCCTCCCCTTGCAGGAACAGCTCAATCTCTGCGGCTCTGGTGGCTGATTTCCACACGGGGACGGAGGAGATGCGCGTTTCGTCCCGCGGATCGATCCGCATCATTTCATGCCGCGGCGGTGCCTGGGGGTTCCCATGATGCTCTGTGGCTGCGCTGCTGCAGGCCGACTCTATGGCGAACTCGCCGAACACCAGAGGCAGTGCAGGCTTGACGCCTCGGCACAAACAGAGGCACACACAGTTAGAAGTTTGGCCAAGGCCTGCCTGAATGTTAATTAATTTGCAGCGGGAGAACAGTGACACAGGCTAAGGGGATTAGTGCGTTTCCCGCAGGTATAATGATGACAAGTTAGCGGCGATACCACGGCAGGACGGAGGACATGTGAATTGAATGAATTTATTCAATACATTTGTCAAAGTAGGGCACAAAAAAGCTTAGCCAAGCTATTCCTGTTGGTGAACTATCAGCCATTCAATTTAGGCTAATTATGTGAATTGTAGTGCTGAGTAAGCTCTAGTCGTCCTCCTATAGTCTCATATAACTCGTCTGCTTGGCAAATATTTTCTCTTACTTTGTGTGTGTGTGTGTGTGTGTGTGTGTGTATCATGTATGCTGGTGCAGTACATCTGGTTTCATGGCTGAAGGAGCCTCATACACACTGCAGCACTGCCCTCTATGCTGCATAGCTCTGCAGCAGCCAGAATTGATTTCATCACAAGCCCAACACTGGATGGCATGGAGATCATTTGCAGTGGGATGCCGGATACACAGTGCACTTCAAATAGAGGGAGAGACAGGAAAAGGGGAAAGATACTTTATAAATGAGCCAGAACCCCCAAAAAATGAACTTTAGAGAGGTTCCCCATTCAGCTGCCACAAGTTCAAATCAAGTCTCCTACAAAAACCAAAATTCCCTGTCTCCGGTCGACATGACATAGCATGCTCCGGTAATTCCTCCTATTCCTGGAAGAATATGCTGCCGTAGGAGGCAGGAAAGACAGCTTGCACCCACCATCATTCAGTCCCAGCTGGTCAAAGCTCCTGGCTTTCACCCTCCACAGAAGACCTCTGCAGCCCGAGCCCGGCACATCAAAAACCCTCCCACACATAAAGCCAGGCATTGATGAATACGCTGGCATCTCCTCTGCCACATTCATGTTCTGACAGTGTCCCTTTATATTGGCTGCCAGCTCTTAAGTAGGGGAGAAAAACATTTTCCTGTCTTTATTTGACAGCCTCTTCATGAGGCCATCTCGCATGACCCCCACATAAATCAGCTGTCACTTCGCCGCTCGGCCAGGGCACTAAACATGGAACTGGACACACAGGAGATATAGATATATATATCTTTATGTGCAGGAGATCAAATATATCACTGGATATCCTCCATTTATCAAAGGAAAGGAAAAATCCACCCTCCTACTCCAACACTGTTAGAAATCATCAATCTGTGATGTTCAATGTATTCCAGAAGAGAAAGGGCATGAATTTGTTGCTCTGCGTAAATGGAAACAGCAGTAGCGATAGCATAGTAAGAGCAAGAGAGCCAGACTTTTCCCAGTTGAGAAAAGTGACACCCTTCCCTTACTCAAAACACAATATTTCTTATAGCTGCATTGCATTCTGGTCTATTGAGGTAACTGTTGGTGGAGAAATTGGTATTTCTGCCTCTTCTACAATGGATTTATCCCTGTATGACTGTTGAATGTCAGTGAAAAATGTCTAGAAAGAAGCCTTTGCTCTTTGATTCTGCAGAACTGACAGCAAAACCTGACGCTTTCCACTGATGCTTCAGCTGAAAAATCTATCAATGCTATCAAACTCCGCTGTAGCTGCGCTGGAAATATCTGGAAGTGATGTTTGTTTTTCGTTTGGTCAGTTATCCACGGAAATAAGAAAAATACACCACCAAACAACAAAATAGACCCAGAAATGCAAGATACATCACCAGTAGCTGTTTTTTAGAGTGGATTTTTCCTTTAATGTCCACCTGTCATTTGAGGAGTTGATTTCAAATACAGGGTCTCAATTGATAGCAGTGCTGGGTTTGTTAAAATGACATAACTCACTTCAAAAGTAATATCATTATTTAACTTATGACTCCCTGAGAGCAGTAATTCTTTAAACTACTCCTGATATTATTTTTCTGTTACACCCCCAGAATTGGTGACTGCATCCTCTCTTACCTTCAGTACCTCATTTAAATCTCCTATGAATGATCAGGGAAACCAAATAGCTCAGCACACGCAGCAGGCAGGCAAACATCAGCACAGTCTGAGGCAAGAATCTAAGTATCTAAATCTCCAGTGACTTTTACACATATCCACATACATTTGCACCTTTTGGTACATTTTTTCGTCTCTAGCCTAAAACTGTTGCTGGCTGCCTCTCTGTGTGTCCTTTCAAGTCCAACTTTAAGTGTTTCAGGAATCCCATGCTGTCTGTGGGCTGTGTGCCGGCCCGGCGCGCAGTTTACAAGTGACAATGTTCTTAGTAATTGGTAATTGGTAATTGGTTTGAGTATTGATTTGTACTCAAAATCATAAAATGGGATGTTAATTCCAAACTTTAAAGGATAACACATTCCAGTCAATACCACTGGACAGCCAGGGAACTTGTATATTAATGTCTTTTGTCTTTCCCAGAAGAAACTCAATAAAAATAATAAAAAGACTCATTTTTTGAGTGTTACGTTTTCAAAACACAGCATTATATACTCTCTCTCTGGCAATTCTGCTGGTTCATCTGTGACGAACAGAGGGAGCAAACGTAGTCGTGAGTTCCCTAATTAAAAGTGCTTTTTGTAACTTATCTCCTAGTAATAACATCCATACACTGTAGAGGAAAGGCTTTGGAATAATGAGGAAAAAATGGAAAAGAGGGGGATTCTGAGAGGGAGGTAATTGGCTCTGATGGACGAGCGGACCCACGACGCCTCGCCGGAGATCTGACCTCAGATCTGACACAACTAAAACGCCATATGGCCAACCTGTTCCGCTAGACTGCCTTCAACATGGGAGTTTTCTCAATTCGCTTATTCCTCTAAACATCTTTACTGGAGGGTTTTTTTTTTGTTTTTTTTGGATGTCCTATTCAGTGGAGCAGAGATCAAGCTGCACTCTGCGGGCCTCCACTCAGCACAGGGGTTCAATAGGACAGGCTTTTCCCACAGAGCGTCTTGCTGCAGACGCCACAGAGAAACGCTTAAAGTGTGGTAAAATCTCATCAAGTTCCCTCCGCCTCGCTCCCTGTCAAGCGATTACCCTCTAAAACAAACAAATTACAGCTACTGTTAAGGTGCCATATTCCCCCTTGAACCATCTAATGATGTGCCAACTTCATTTCACACTTTCAAGCTCCAGTGCAATCGTCAAATAGGAACAATGCCACAAATTATGGGCGAGAAAGGCTGCAGGCAAATCAGCATTATGAAGATTTACAAGTATAAACTATCTCACTGAACACAGAACAACTCATATTATTTTTGGCCATTGAGATACCAGTTGTCCAAAGCGTGGCACCAGTGTAGCGGGCGCCTCAACAAGATTTTAGTTTATTTTAGTTGGAGCTCTAATAGCTGACAGTAGCTGTTGTTACAGAAGTGACTGGAAGGTTGCAGGTTCAAATTCCCAGACCGGCTGGGAAAATATGGGTGGGGACAGAGAATGACTAACACTCTCCACTGCCATGGTGCTCTTGAGCAAGGCACTGGACTCCCACACTGCACCAGTGAAGCTGCTGAGTGACAGTAGAAAAATGTGTTTGTACTGAACAGTTTGAAGGTGTGAATGTGTGTAACTGCATGAATGTGAAGCAGGGTGTCGCTAGAAAAGGGCATACATGCTCAGCCGACTTTCCTTGGATATATAAAGGTTAACAAAATGTACAGTTTAGCTCCAGCAAAAGCAGAGTCTACACTTCCTCCTCCGCAACCGCAGCGACAAGTACAACCAGAAACGTACAAACCAAAAGCCTCCAGTGAGCGAATCAGTGAGGAAAAACTCAATAATCGTGCAGCAGAAGTCGCACAGACAAGGAAACGCCCGGGAGGTTTAGTGCAGGTGGTGGTGGGGGCGGGGGGGGGTGTAATGTGGGCTTTTACTACATTTCATACTCGGCTCCAGTGTGTCCTGCCTTGGCTGATCCACACTCCTGTGTTTACCCTGCTCAGGACAGCCCCAGTGATTACAATTAAGCAGCTCTTATCCCTGGACATAATCAAGGCAGGCCAGAGCCAAGCGGGCGGGGTTAATCCCCCCCCCCCCCCCCCTGCAGCACAGAGACCCATTGCTGGAGGGGGGTGGGGTGGGGCGGGGTGTGTGTGCGTGTGTGTGTGAGGGGGTAGGTGGGGAGGGGGGTGGGGGGTGGCATGGGACAGACAGATAGATAGATAAGTAAGTAAGTAAAGTTTATTTGTATAAACAGGCAGACAGAGGTTCTGTTTGGCCACTGTTATGTCTCAAGTGGCTACCGTCGGACAAACACCGCCACATTACCATGCATTGCCATTTCCATGAGAATATTCCGTGTGTGTGTGTGTGCGCGCGCGTGCTTCGGAGAGGTGTACAGCTATTTCAATCCAGAGGTCACAGTGTTTAATATCAATTCGTGCAGTTTGGCAGCTGCTGGGTTCATTTTGGGTTAAGTCCTCATACAGGAGGTTGGAAGAGCACAACAGCTACAGTGCAAAAAAAAAACCTGATTGCCCCGTGGGTTTTTAGCCATTGTCCCCATGACGTTACCAAGGACAAATGGGATAGAACAGAAATTGGTGGTACTGTCCTCTTTGGGGAGGGAGGGAGCGGAGGGGGGGGCATATTCAGGAATATCCAGCAGAGGAATTCAATCAAAGCGCTCTACATTAATGCAGAGCCTCGCTCCATGACACAGGGAGGGGGGGTAAGAACGGGGAGTGGATTATCAGCCCGGTCGGCATGTTACAGAGTACAGAGGACCACTGATATTCTAATAACAACGCCACCCAGGCTCCCAACAATTGGGTAGGGAAATGATGCAACGAAAATCTGATTTAAAACCAATTTTGACACAGGCGTCATCTTGTGTCTGGCAGCGGAGATGTGCCTGCAGTGACCCTGGCATTTGAGGACGAGCCGTCAGACTGAGGCCTACTGAGAATGTGAATCATCAGATAATAGCGATTGGCTGTTGTGTGACAGAAAACATCTCCAGTGGTATATTCTGCAAAGTTTTGAAAGGAATGAATGAGAATGCTTCTTGTCTCATTAATAGCCGTGGACTTTTGAAATTTTACATCATTTTCAAGGGAGTTTCAAGGGCCTATGGGTCTCACTCAACGCATAAATGAGCATGTGAACTTTCAATTCAAATAAGAAAAGGAGAAACAAGATTCCAGTTAGAGCAAAAGAGGAGCAGAGCAATGGAGGCTGGAGCTGAGGAGAACAGGGCTCAATACATTGCAAGGTAAAAGGGTATGGCCCAAAAATGTATAGCTACTGTACTCAAGACTAAACCACCTATATTTTAAGGACTTTTTGTTTCTAAATCTGTAGGAGGATCATCCTCCCTGTCCTCAGTGAACCAGCCTCCCCAGAGCCACTTGATGGAAAAGGACAAAGCAGGGTTGTAAAGCATCTCTACATTCTCGATGTCTGGGGATAGCCCCATAAATCGCCTCGTCTACGCGGTTTCCAGGAACGGCAAATCATTTTTAAAGCCTTCACATAAAAACAACAAAATGCATTTCACACATTTCATCTTAATCACCCCCCCCCCCCACCCCCCTCTCCAACCAGGTTAAAACAAACCCACAGTCTAATTTCTACCCTTTACTTAACTAAATTTAACCCCTTGTCAGAGGCGATCGATATAGTCCCACCACAGTTCTGTAGTCATGCTGTGTTGGCACGGTTCGGACAAAGACGTGAGTTATATCGTTTGCAGGAGGAGGGTGATGTAGAACAGGTGCCAAGTCAGACAAGAGCTGTGCCAGGCTGGGCGGCCTGGGTGGGGGGGGATGCAGGGTGCAGGGTGGGGGGGGGCGGGTGGAGGTGCATATCAATCGGTTCAGGACGGGGGGGGAGGCAGAGCTCTGCAGGTGTCAGTCCCACAAAAGGACCATTCACTCCGGGTCCGGCCTGGCTCTTTCCCCGACCACAGACAGCTTCAGTCAGCTCACGACGGCCACAAAACACAGCTCACCCACGATCCATCCCACCGCGCACCAGCAGAGCCTTGGATCAGAATCGGCAATAAATATACAGGGATGTGTCTATGGTGACATATGCAGAGAGAGTCACTTCATAGAATTTTAAAGGCAAATCTTGCCAATAATGCAAGCTTTGCTGGTACAGAACACTTTGTGTGCCTCATTGTCATGAAATAGTGCCGACATTCTGAACAACAACAAAACTACACTGTATGCGTTATGCACTCCAGTGTGGTAGGCATATCACTTCCACTCTAATTGAACTGACAAACACATAATATCATTTATATATAATACCACTGCTGCTCTGCAATTTCCATGCACACTTAGTGATGAAATGTTGCACTGAACATGAAACAATACTCAGGCAGGTATAAATCTATTATGACTAACGAAACATTTGCTTTCAGTGTACAGCAGAACGAGTAATACAGCATATTTACTTTGATTCACAAAGGGTAATTTCAAAGGGTAATTCCATTTCCATTATTACACTACGGACACTACAGACTTGTAAAAAAAAAAGCTTCAGGTCAAAACCTATAGTCCCACCGATGGGATTTAAATTTATAAGTCTGAATTTTAATACTAGAACAGCAGTGTGGTACAGCTTAATTGGAATGCACAATTCTCAAGATTTGAATGACATAGAGCTTTCTATGCATGATAATGTGTGGAAATTAGTGGCAAAGACTGCTATAAAAGGGTTTCTAGTGGAAACAGCAGCGCAACATAGACTACAATAATATCTTCATCCATTCTTTTTTCTCAATTACTGATAAAATCTCTTTCTGTTGCATGTTAATCACTGGTGTACCGAATCTCCAAGTACAAAACTTTTGCTGTTACTCATCATTGCTACACCTTTATTCCCTGTTCAACCACAAACCTATCCCCATCCCCAGTAATGGAGAGCCAAAGAGTAAGAGGCTTCAAAAATTTGTAATTTATGAAAAAAATAAAGTATTCCATCCAAACTCCATAATTCACACTACTCCATCGCCAAATCTTAATAAATACAGTGGCCAAATTTTTAAACTAGGAGGAGAGAGATCTGCCATTATATACAAGAATGCTTAATAAGGATCAGCTCCTGACAGCTGAAGCTGAGAGACTAACATTCCCCCAGTACTACTGTTCTGGTGAACATAATGGGGTGATTAAACTGGCAGGCAAGGTCAAGCAGCAAAGGCTTGGCTGGAACAGCAGGTAGAAAAACACATGAAAACAGAGGAGAACCACGCAGTGCCAGGAAAGACATTTCACTGTGCTATAAATTCACTTTTCCTTCATTTTTACTCTTAAATTACATTGACAAAATAGCATTTGGGATCAGTCAGTGTTGTTCACCTCTGATATGATGGAGGTTCCTCCCTGACCACAGTTACATAAAATCTGTAAAATATGCAATGACATTTTATTTAGGTCTAAATGCTGTTTCAGAGGCTTTTCCACCCTGACGGGACTCAAATTCTGTGGGAAACAGTGAATACGTGGAAACGTTTTTCCATGAAAATGGTCAAATTTAAAGACACTGATATCGTCACAGACAGTCACACATTAAAAGATTTTTCACTTGAATTTGGTCATGAGGGATCTCGATACTCCACTGTCTCACAAAAACAAGCATGAAACGTGACTTTGTTTTTCACCTGATTGTGCAAAAATGGAGACCGAGAGGGACGAGCAGCTCCCAGCATTTACAGTTTTTGCACTCTGAAAAAAACAGAAGAGGGCTAAATGCCGAATTTGGAGGAGAGAATGGTTGGAGAGGTGGAGACGTAAATTATGAAGCCATGATGATGTTGTGTTGTTTTGTAGTCTCCACCTCTTCTGCTTGGTTTGCTTCTGAGCCCTCATTGGCTATTGCTGCTCACTATTCTCCAAACTTGTATTTCCATATCTCACACTACGAAGGCACTGCAGATTTTGTGCTGACAAATCTCCATCATGTTTGAAAACCTCCAGATATCTGAGACGACTCAAAGACTGTCAGGCTGCCTCTCTGACCTGCTCAAAATTAACGAGCCTCAAGCGCATCAAGACGGTTCTAACATGAGGATTTTGTCTCAGATCTCAAAAACTTGTCTGGGACAACCAAATCTGGCCTAAAGTTGTCTAGTGTGTGCCCAGCTTTAGTTCACATGTCCCTTTGAGACAGCCGTTAATACATTTCACACAGAGGTCAGGTAGGAGTTCAGCCTCTTGCTTAAGGCCATTTACTATGAGGTTATCACACAGAACATAACACCACTGAATGCAGGCAACTCCTCCATCTCTCCCAACAAACTGTTTCTACCATCTCTCCAGGAGGGCTTGGTGAAATGAAACTAACTAAATGAGAAGTGCCTCATTATCCCAGGTTAAGATGCAGTCAAATGTGTTGCTGTGATGACTGGATAGTAGACAACTCAATACTGATTGATATGTTGTTGAGGGAGGTCTAGTGGAACAGGTCTTTTTTTAAGTACCATTCCAACCATAGCCGTGTTCTCTGTGTATTAGTTTCATTACTGTAGTAGAACTAGGACACGATAATTGACATGTTAGAGCGGAAACATGATGTTCCGGACCGGGGAATCATTAGACCCAGATGGTACCATGCCTAGTCAGTTCCTGTTGACTTGAGACAAAGAAAGGATCCGACAGTGACATGCCTCTACATTTAAAACCAAATTGCCAATATGCTGCAGGACGGCCAGATAGGAATGCTACGTCTTCATTCAGGCATCGTTTTTTCCTCATAAATTAGTGCGTTACTGCATGCATTGCTGTCGCGATCAAAGCTGTCCCCAGATCTTGTCAGGTCCATTAGATAAACGACATTTTAACGTCAAAACCTTCAAAGGCAAGTGGTTATAGAAGTGTTAGTTCCCCATACGCAAAACATGACCCAGCTGGATCCAGATTGCTTTCACAGATTTTGGGGGATTGGGTATACCTGTAGAATGACCCCAATTCCTGTGAGATACCAATAACAATTCGATGTTCATTTCAATGGTAGTAGCTGCAAACTTAGGAAATGGCTGACTAGCTAGAAACACTATGATTTTTACTGCTGTCAACATATTCACACAGATTCAGAGCTAATTTTTAGGAAGTGGGATTGATAAAAAGACAAAAAGACCTGTAGTGACTTCTGACCATAAATGTAGTTGAGGGTATATACAGGTATATGGAGTATACACCCACTTCATAATTACCACAGGAAAGTGGAGGCATAGTATACCCACTCCCACCCACAATACCCAATATCACTACACACTAGGCTTTGCAGAGAAACTTAATGCAATTCACATGGCACTGACAGAGAGAGAGAGATGGTGATCGTGATAGAGAGGAATTAATGCATTCTGACAGAGCATTGCATAATTGAAAATTCAAATATTTGAAACTAGAAAAGTGACATCTTGGCAAAATCTGTGGCAGTAGCTTGCCAATCATGACCTTTATACTGACCCACTGAGTTTCAATAAGACTCATACTCTGCACCTAATTTCACACACACACACCTCAGTTAAGAGTAACCAATGTATCAACTTCATGGTAGAAAGGTACACTCATCATTATTCAAAGGTGAGTATGTATTGAAGCCTTCACAGCCAGGCAGACAGATAGATAGAAACAGAGTGGAGTCATGCCATGGAGTCTCACCATCTCACCATTGCCAGTAATGTTAAAGGAATAGTTCACCCAAAAATGAAAATTCAGTCATTGTCTACTCACCCCATGCCCAATTTCCATCACCTCTGACTACGAAGTTTTGAGCTTCATTGAAAGGTATTACAAATATTTTCATTGACAAATCTTTGTTTCTGTTGTCAAACAACTGCAAAACCATGATTCAGTGTCACAAAATACCAAGATGTAATGTTATAGTAATGTTGCATAGTTGTGATGTTAGAAAGACAAAATGATAGCTAACAAGCTAATGCTAGCACCCACTCTTTTACACAACGTGCTGTTACTTCACCTGGTGGAGAAACACACGTGTACACCCGTGTTTCACCTATAATGTTTTGTTACAGTGGGGAGGTTGAAAAGTGTTTTTTTTTTTTTTTATCTTGGCCGCAAATTATTATCTTGTTAGTAACTTGTGCCCATGAGATAGTAAGTTGTGGCCACAAGATAGATCTCGTTCCCACAAGATAATAATTTGTGGCCATGAGATAGATCTTGTTCCCACGAGTAAAAAGAATAAAAAAAAACACCATTTCACCTCCGGGGCTCCGTAGTTGTTGAGGTGGAGGACTTCTCCCCTCCAGAAACTCCCACACCTCAAACTGACCAGGATGGAGGTGGAGGAGGTCCAGAGCTTTACCAGTTTTAGCCACTGGCTTCAGCTCCGGCCACAATGGATGCAGAGGACGGAGCTGTTGTAGCCGAAGCCATGAAGCAGCAGTAAACCGAGTGGTAAATGGGAGCTCAATCCCATACAGGATTCTACGTTTTTTACCACCAGAAAAATCAGTGAACCAGAGTTAGTTCCTGAAATGTGAATGTGCTCAAGAGATAATGACTGATATTGTTATAGCCTATGTCATAACAGGCAAAACACAGATTGTAGTTAACAGCTCAGAAAACTTGTTTTTGTGTTTCCAACCCCTTCTTAGCATGTCTCAAAATCCACCATTTTCCCTACTGTTCTCTATACTTCCATGGCTGCTAGCACTAGCTCGAGCTTGTGCAGATCAAATTTCAAAATAAGAATGATGCACAGACCTAACATGCAAATCCTAATGTGCAAGGCAATAGCCCTCATACAATAATATTCATTGGGTTTGTTTGATCGGCATATATTCCAAAAATTTGTGGTCCATTTCTGAAACAATCTAAACTGATTTTAACAACAAAATCAAACTTTTGAGGGTCTTCATTATTATTATCATTATTATTATCATTATGATCATTATTATTATTATTTACATATATCCCTTATGTACTGTATATACTCAAGCCATCACATCAGAATCTGTGACCAGATGCTTTAGATGCAGAGTGAGGGTATGAGATCAAGATTTTCTCCAAGATTTTGCGTGGTTCGCAAGATGAAAGATGAAATGCAGATGAATTGCAGCGGAATCTTGAGGCCGTTTTGCATTGTCAGCTATGAAAAAACTGCCCAGGAGCAATCAAAGTCTACAGAAAACTTCAATCAATGCGGCTTGACGGTTTGAGCCCTTACAAATCACTGCTTTGAGCCACCAAATCGTTCCAGCGGTTCATAGGACCTGAATGCAGCAACGTTACCCCGACACTCTCAGTGCTGCGACTCGCCACCCCCCCGCCCCCTTCTCCTAATAAGGTAATTAGATGAGAAGAACCGGAAGGCTCTCCATGGTAACTCACTCACAAACAGGAGGGGCAAAACAATGGACTAGTAAGGCTGAGATGATTGACAGCTCGTTGCGGCTCGCGCTCGCCGCTGTTCCCTGCATCCATTAACGATAACGGTTTACACAAACACACAAATACACACAAGGATACTTTGTTGTATTGGCATATTTGCTGTAATAAATCATTAACTATAGCATACAAATGAACTACATCTGTGTTAACACGTCCAAACAACGGTTATTTTGAAAATGCACGACAAATACAACACAGGCAGAACACGCCGTTATCCAATCAATATCCCTATACCCTATGTGAGAGCCTACCTACTTATCTCCGAGGAAGCCTGCTGTTGTTTTCAGCATTTCCAATTTCATGTCAAAATTCAGCAGAGACGTGCAAATATTGTCACACCCTCCTCCTCCTCCCCCTGAGTTGTAATGGCATAGGCTGAAACTTGGCGATGCATGATAATCACCAGATGGATTTGCGCGAGACCGCAATGAGCCGCACTGATATTTAGCCTACCTCAGTTTGTCCCGTTCATCCTCGTTCTTGCATGCGATGTGACTCCCCAGTGTAATGTAGTCCGAGTCTCAGTTGGATAACGGTATTCTGCATGCAAGTTGGCAACTGTATGGCTACTATCAGGCTATATAACCTTCCAAATCTGAAATTGTAGTTGGTTGGTTGTTGCGTGCTCGCCCCCTTTCATCCATGCGCCACTTGCAACACTGGAGTAACTGAATCAAAGTTAAAAACTTCAGCTCAAAGCGACTACCCTTATTAATTACTAATTAGTGACTGCGAGATTGCGCTGTATGAAGGAGCGGGCAGCCTTTATCCCTCTCATCCACAGCAGCGCTGGATGCTGTCTGTCACAGCAAATGTCTCCGCCCCATCACCACTCGCACAGCATTGGAGGAAATATCAGATTGGGATTATTTAATGATTTATCTGAGGAATTATTAGATTAGTAATTTGCAAGGGTTATTAATTTAGATTATTCTCATTTGGTCAGTGTTTATGTGCCATTTAGGCTACTGTTTCTTTTCTGTGATGTGCCATTATCCTTAAAATCGTCCGCACAAAAACACATTATGAATTGTTCACTGGAAATTCCTCCTCATACCTATTCTCTTTTATTAATTTATCTGTTTTTTTTCCATTTTTTTCCCTCTGACTTCAGCGCCTCTATTGTTGTAAACTGTTCCAAATAGGGTTAGCTGTGGTAGTGTCAAGTTACCACGAATAAATAGAAAACTTCCGGTAAATATTTTTCAAAATAAACGACCTAGGAACGAACACATGAGTTTGTAAAATGATACAAAGCGCCAGAGTGGAAAATAGAGAATATACAAAACACATAGCCTACGAGACGACCTGGAAGGATGTCTGCTATCTTGAAGATGTCAATGCAAACCACATCATGCATGGTAATACTGACTTTAAAAGTCTATACCCTATTTGAAGTTGAATGTGGTCAACCATTAACAGTTTGACGCCAGGTTGTCTTCAAATAATGGCGAGCCAGCCACAGCTATTGGTTTAATTTGACATTCTTAAGGTTGTAGGCATTCATCCAAGTTGTCTGGTATGTGTATTTGAGTCCTAAATATTAGGCTATTTGTTGTTTAGCCTTGAAGTTGCCCCTCCATAATGCCTATAATATCTGGAAATACAGTACATTCACCACAATACCATATTATCTTGTTTGTGTACTATTTCATGCCTGTATTTCACTCCATTTTCAATCCAGATATCCCAATACATTGTTATTTTTATTTTGAAGGCAACATTGCTTAACCGGAAACTTGAAACTTGGTTCTTGCCGCTGCTTCTGTTTAGTGCTGCTCTGCTACTGCCTATAACTGACCAATCACAGTGAGTGTTGGAACCCTGTCGGAAATGCGTTCGATTTAACTATGTACAATGCCTGGGTGGGCGGGATTCAGGCCGAGGTTGTAACTTCATACACGATGTAAAGCACATGAAGCGGCCGGAGAGGCAAAGCGAGTTAACCCAATGTGATTGTTAAGCAACCCTTCCGTTCAGTTGACAACAGCAACTGGAGAGGGACAGTGAGTACTTCTTAGTCAACATTAAACAGTTAACATCAGTTAATTCGTACATTATTAAGTAAGCTGGCAAACAATAAGATGAATAAAGAAATTTCGTTTTGGCTATATGCTATCTAATGTGTCGCACAGCTAAGATTAGGTTGATAGCTAAACTTAACACTTTGTTAGTTTCCTTTCCTGTCAGTGTGACTGTAACAATGCTAGCTACCTGCCTGGGTTAGCAAGCTACGTTGGAGAAGAAAGTATAATGCTAGCATAACTGACCATATCTGTATTTAACCACTTTTTGGTCTTTGTAAGGCTATGTTAGTTTGCTAGCCCACTTGTTACTATGGTGTTTATTACTATGGTGTGCAACATGACAGACTGTAGCTAGGCTACTATTGTTTGGCTAGCTTAGTGTTAGTTACTATCAATTACGTTCTGTATCGTAAGGTAGTTATGTAATAAGCCATGTTAGACAATCAGTTTAACAGTCTAGTTACAGATAGCCACCTTGGTAGCTAACATTAGCTAGCAAGCCTCGTTAGCTAGCAAGCCTCGATGGAGGACATTGTGATTTGTGGTATGGCTGAGTTAATAGTTACAATAGTTGCATTAATTGCGTAGCTAATCATCTTAATAGAGATTGAGAGAATTGACCCTTTTGAGTAACGTTAGGTCTAAACGATAACCGACAAGATGGACTGGTTTGGGTCCTCTCGTTAGTTTGGTATGCATACTTGTTATTCCTGCAATCTTCTTCCACTACACCATAGAAGTCTTAAGCAAGCATTGCAAATCAAATGTAGTGCTGCTTGGTGAATTATATTTCGAATTTATCAATGGGTCCTACAAATTTGGAACAGTCTTAGGTCATGTTCTGCCAGGTATGTAGGTTTGCTGATAACAAAGACAGGCGTTTTCAGGTGTAGTTATCCATATACTATAGTACATAATTTACACACACCTAACCCAGTCTTTCCAGATCATGATCTTGGTTCAGAAAACATGTGTTCAGTGAACTTCACACCCACACCCATACTCTCATACAGCTGCACTCAAACCTCAGATGTTTACTTGGTTGTTTTTTCTATACTCTTCTCTCTCTCAGCTATTGTAATCATGACTAAGCTTTGAAGGCCACTGTGGACTGAGTGAGACCCTGTCTTCAACCCCCAACACACCCATGTGTATCATCTTCTTCAAGTTTGACCCTCGACCTGCATCCAAAAATGCCTACAGGTAGTGCAATCAACCCTTTCAGCAAACCTTCACGCTCATATTTACTGCACTGTTGGTATGTTCGAGAGCAAATTTGGCTCACAACCAACCATTCGAAATGCAGCACAGTAATTGGGAATTGAGGAAGTAGAGGATAGGCACATAATGATATTTTGTAACCAAATGGGTCATGCTCAAAAAAGGTCATGAAGTGCATTGTGGACCAACCCTTGATTTCAGCTATAGCCACAATTTAGACTTACTATACACAACATCTTTGTGCAACCTGCATGTGCCCTACCCTGCAGTAAATGCTAACTTCTCTCAATGGGCAGCACAGACCAGTGGACTAAGAGCAGTCAATGTGACTTACGGTGCGATGTCAAACCCAGCTTATTATAATCCCCTTGAGCTTGAGAGTGAGCTCTCTACCTGGCCATAGTCCATCTCTGTCCTTCCCTCTGGGAGTCTGACCCAGCCTAAGGAGATCACAGCAGAGGTGTGTATGAGCACTGACTCAGACCTGAACCTCAGGAGAGGTGAAACATACTCTGCCCTAATAGGGTTACAACAGTGCTAAATATAGCCTGCTCTTTGCAGAAATGGTTCTCTTGTGCTGCAGTGATGTGTAAATCAAAAGGAATGTTCTGCATACTTAAACTAAATAGGTTCAAGGTAATATTAAAGGTGCATTAAGTAAGATTTTTACTGCCCCATAGCACAAAATGACCATAATATATCCGGAGCGGGTTGATAAGGTTGTTGATCAATACCAATGACTCAACGATTACTTGGCCAGGTGCTGATATTTCTGCCTTTCAAAACTCACTTTCCAGCCTGCACTCTGCTTTTTCCAACATTTTCATTTGCTCAGAGATGGAGGACGGTGCTAGGAGCAACCGACCGGTGTCACAGCACATTTTGTTCTCAAACCAAAAAGGCAAATGACTAAGCAGCATTATTATTATGATATATTACCTCTTCAATATATGTTTCTGTTGGATCTCTGCTGTAATTGACTAGCTCATTTGTTCTGTTGCGAAAATGTGTCTTTATTGTTTACAGTATGTCAATGGCTACCATAAGATGTGCCAGATCTGTCTTCCCCCAAGCGTTTTTGGGGAAACCGTTTTTTCAAGAAAGACAGAATCAGGGAAGGTTCAATATTTATATTTAGAACAAGTATAGCTGGAACATATTATGTGAACAAAATTTCATGTCATTCGGTGTCAACATACGGTGTGGGAAAACATCTTTAAATTTGACCTGTAATTGCAGCGCCCCTGTGGGCCAGTTTTAGTAATTTTAAAAACGCTGGAACACATTGGTGAAATACATCATTCCCCCAATCACCTGTGTTTGAGACGTTGCTTGCGGAGGACAAATGGACAGAGATCAATCCATAGTCCAATCCATAGTTTTTGGGGGACAACTAACTCTAGGTAGATTTGAGCTCTAGCTAGCAAATCTGTCAACTCTACTGGCCACATTGGGTGGTAGCCAATCAGTGTTGCATCATTCTATTTTGGTAGTTAAGAAATTATTTTGGCTGCTGCAATACCAAATCCACAAGCCACTATGGATTGTTGAATAAAAAGCTGGAATTCAGAGTGAAGCATCATGAATGGCCTTGATAACTCTCCGCTCCTCACAATCCCTCCTACATGATGCAGCTGGCTGACTCTTACTGTGATCATAGCTGCTCGCTTGTGATTTCCCCCCAGGATCCGATAACAGATGCTCTCTTGTGTAGCATCATTAGTGTTAGCTTTGTTTCTGGAGCAGTGGTGGCTCTCGGAGTGCCATGGGAACTGGCTATCATTAGCCTTTGATGCACAGAGGTTGACCCCGATTAGGTCAGTTTGGTCTATCTGTTTGCTCTTAACAGGATCCACATTCCCATCGCTCTCCAAAAGATTAATAGGGGGGCCGTTGCCACCAAGCTCACAAGGAAGATGCAGCTATTGTAGAGGTCAATAAATTTCACTGGCCTAATTTTTTTCCCTTCCTACCTGTGTTGAGTGCCCTGAATAAATGCCTCTCTGGAGTGTTTTAATCCATATCGCACTGGCCTTTGTCAAAGAGCGGTAAACAATGTGTTCGGGTAGTTTGTACGGGGAGAGGAGGGTAAATGTAAAAACCCATCGTCCTTGTGTCTAATTGAGCATGACTAGTTTGTGTGTGTTGCTAATGCAGATGACTTATGTTAAATCGTACCATCTGAATTCTTAATTGGGAAAACAAAATAATGGGTGAAAAATCCCTTAATTCGGATATTAGGCTGGTACAGTGTTTGTGTGGGATTTGAGCTGCACCTTCTGAATGATTAAAATGCCCTAGATTTCTGGTGCCCTCTGTGCTAGCTCTAGTGATATGAGATAAAAGATGACCCTCCCTATTTGCATCAGTCACTTTATTCGCCAAATTCTATTGTATAATGTACAACATTTTGTCTTGGTGGCATTGTTGCAAGGACATGTTGACAGCTTACATACTACACTGCATACTGACACATGGACACTAGGTTCTCATACACAGTGCAAAAGATAGTAGTTTATTATCAACACACCTTAGGTATTCATACCAGTCACGTAAACAGAATTCATGAGGTACAATAGTGACTGGTCACCTTTTCCCTGAAGCAAGGGAACAATTGCATCGTATGCTGTTTCAAAATTGCTGCATAGGACAGATACCTGGATGAAGAATTGTGTGTATGCCTGCTGCTACGTGACTAGTGGTTTATAGAGATGTGCTGAACAATAATGTGAAGCCCACAACTCTTTCCTGGAAAAAAAACATTGGCACAAAGGAAGCGATGTGTCAGCAGCAGCAACAGTGGTTTGTTTGGAATAAATACAATAACTCAGAGGTTATCTTGAGCAGCCACCATGGCTGAACAGACAAAGGAAATATAGCTGCTACCAGTAATTAATTCCCTGATTACCCTGCAAGGAATTGTGGGTATTAGAGTTTTTGTTAATATCACAAAACAACTTAAGTTCAAGTGGCTGTAGTTTCTGCAAATCTCAATATATCAGCAACTGGCATAGTAGATGTCTTTAAAGTGATGTTTCTGACCAACCTGTAGAATACGACGTGGATTGATTACTATTCCATGATTTTACAATCACTTGTGCAACTTTTTGTGCAAATAAAAAAAAAATGATTGGGCCAATCAGAACCATTCTTTGTGTCCAGGTTATGAGTCACCAGGACTATTTACCAAATTAGAAAAGTGTTTTTTTTTGGACTGAAGAATACTACTACTACTACTACTACTACTAGCTAATACTACTAATACTACTACTAGTAATAATAATCCATAGCTGCATTCCAGCAATGCCCTGGGGTCCACTACATGAGGACAAGAGGTGGACAATGACCTGGCTTGAATGGGCAAAATTGTTGGACTTTATGGGTGTTATTTGGAAATTTGTTGAAACATTTGAAACATAATAGGTTACCACCACTTATGCTGGTAACCTAAAAAGCGCTAGACTTCATCAACAGAAAATCCAAGGAAAAACACGTCAGAGTACTGCACACACATTGACAAGTGAACTCTGTGGCTGTGCAGAAACACCACAGCAATGAGCGCTTAGCACCAAAGATGCTGCCAAAAACTTTACACTTTAACCGCTAATTGCTCTAATGAAGCTGCCTAATGGCCAGCAGTAGAAGACTAGTTTTGCACCGAGCAGCTCCCAGGTGTGAAGGTTTGTAACTGACGGAGGGTCTTGCTGAAAAAGAAGATGGTGCTTAGCAAACCGTCCCTGAAAAGTTTAAAGTTAAAAACATTTTAAATAATATCACTGCTCTGCTGTATTACACTGATGTGGCTAGTACTCAGAGGCTGGTGAACTTGGGTCACAAGTCTTCTTCACTTTACTTCCCATCTGATAAGCTTGGTTGTCTATAACTCCGTTCAGAGGCCCGTTCTTTTGCTGGCTCTTTTCTTTTTGATCCTTTTCCCTTTGGTCACCATCAAAGGACATCCTCCTCCTGATAACCTCCACCTTTCCTATCCTCTGCATCTTGCTCAGTCTTATTTGTAAAACATGCTACTTGAAGGCTCCTGGTAACATCTGAGGCCTCTATGAAATTGGGGAGAGAGAGGTTACAGCAGCGAGCCTGAAGTGTTAGTTCCAGGAAATGGAGTCGGTGGCGTCAACAGTCAATTTAAGACCGTCAATCAATTTAAGACCGTCTGCCAACTTATTATCATAATGATCAACTGTCTAGATCCCGGGGACGATAAAGACCTATCGTTGGATTGTGTTGACACATTTCTAGAGAATGGGGATATGTGAGTTTATGGGAGAGTGATAGAGAAAGGATGATTGATTACTGTGAGTTTGCATTCAGAAATTGAGGTATTTAGCTGACAACAGTGAGTGCAGCAATAGAACTTATATTTCTAGATTCGGTCATAGTCACAGTATGTAACCAATAGATGTGAAGGAAGATAGAGAAGGAAGATAAAGGAAAGCAGAATATGAGGGGAGGGGATGTGAGGTGTTGATGATGATGAATGAGTTCTTGATGATGGATTTGCTGTAAAGACCCTTGACGGTCCTCCCCATACACTTCATTGGCTCCCGTCAAGAACGAAGGAAAAAGAGTCAGGGGATGAACGAAATAACGAAACGGCTTCTCTCCCTCTCTCCATCTCTTCAGGCTAATTTTGGCTGCAAACAGAGATGAGTTCTACAACAGGCCGTCCAAAGCTGCAGACTTTTGGACAACCAACAGCGAGATCCTCAGTGGTAAGTCTCTACATGCGATGTCTCAAGGCTGATAGTAAGACCAAGCATCCATTAGTTCACTACCACGCATAACCATGTCATCACAACAATGTCCTGAATTAATGGACTTTTGTGTCCCCTATGAATCAGTCCATCTATTTATTAAGTAGATAGAGCCACAGCACACTGGCTGAAAGAGAAAAATGCCCCTTTTTTTAGTTAATTGTTGGTTTGAATCAGCTCTATGGTTTTGCAACATTGAATGAGTCACCTCTTTAATTTATTACAGAAAATAAATAGATACTTGAGAAGTTGGAACACTTATTTGTGTTCTGAAGTGCAGGCTTTATATCTAAACAGGTTTTCTTATGATATACATAGACCAATTTATGTTACATTTAGACTAATGTAATATTTGTTAGACTTTAATACATAACACGCATTTTAATATTGTTGTATTCAAAGCTAAATATGGCTTTCAGTATTCAATGAAATATCCATCTTCTTCACCTCAGAATCCAATTCTCCTCTACTCAGTCACCGAGCATCCCCACCCACAGTAAACTATATTTAATTGACTGATGTCCAAAACACAATACAGCCAAGCCGAGGAAATCAATCATCCCTTTTTCTGCTGAAGGAGGAAACGCAGAGATAGCCTTGTTGTTCATCAGTCTCCTCTCCCCTCTGTAATAGAAGGGTCAGGACTCCAGTAGTGGGCCTCTAATTGATGGCTACTTTTATGCGATGTGACAGAAATAAATGGCTATGCCTTATCTGAGAGACCGGGGGCAGTGGCGGGGGCCTGAAGGAGACATAGCATGACGAGAGGGGAGTAAGCTATAGCTCCCTGTGGGATCTAGCTAGCTTTCCGTCCACTCCCAGAGGAATAAGACCCCTCGGCTCTCTGGGTCAGTGTCAGTGGAAGTAGACCTGTCTTTATTGATTACCAGGAAGTGTAGTAGACGTTTGCTGCCCCACCGTTTCCAAGAAAATACTGATTTAGTGATGGATTTATTTTATTGCATAATCACCAAAAATATACACAAGGACACTCAGTCAGAAGTCATCTTAAAGCATGGATTTAAACATAATCCTCGACAACACGACGAAGCACGAAATCCTATTTCAGTTGCAGGCCTTATATTCTGTTCCTAATTGTTGATTTTTAGTTTCTGTAGATTATTTCAGTCGAGCCATTGTCGCGTCATTAGTTTATGTCTGTATTTTTCTGTCCCATAATGAAATCTGGGGATGGACTATGGATTGTAAAGCATATATGAACCCTGTGAACATCTCTGCCACACACCCATAAGCAGAAATATTGAGAAGTTTAATGCATGTATGAGCTGGATGTAGTAATCATGCTCCTACTCTGTTTCCAGGCCTGGACCTGGAATATGGTAAGGAAGGAGGATCATGGCTGGGGATCAACAAGAGGGGCAAGCTGGCCGCAATCACCAATTACCTGGAAGGACGGGCCAACCCTGATGCACAGGGACGAGGTGAGTCAGCCGTGAACATATAACAAATACACTCATAACAAGCATAACACCCATGTCAAGTTTCCACAGTCTCCTATGAAGGATCCTGCATGCTGGCTGCACCTCAAATGCATTGTATTTCTGTGACAGTATATCCTTTTACCAATTATTTTCCCATCTCCCATACAATTTTTTGTCGACTTATGGTTCAAATTTATGTGCAATTTGTGTAATGATTTTATAACTCGGTAGGGATTATGTGGCCATGAGCTGCAATTTTGAGTGCCCTCTGACCAGCTCTACAAAAAACAAAGGTGTTGTCAGTCTGACTGGCCTCATTTATGTCTCTCCTCCACTGCCTCCCCAGCTGTCCACTGCAGATGATCACGTCCCTGAGGGAAACACCTCTTTGTGTCATAGCAGTTTTCTAATTTGTTTACTTCCCTTCAAGGCTCTCAAAGCGTCTCCAGCATGCTTAACCAGTTTGTTAACATTAGCACAGGTACACCCTCCAGTAGCATACTACCCTCCTAACTGACAGATACTGTTTTATAACAATTAAGAAGCATTCATTTTTAACTTCTTCTGTGTTGTTGGCGTCCTGCAGGATTCCTGGTGTCTAACTACCTTATAGAGAAGGATCTGGACAGCTACTCCTACCTGAAGAAGGTGTCGACAGAAAGCCACCTGTACAACGGCTTCAACCTCATCACAGCGGAGTTCAAGTGAGTGAAAGGTGTGGTGAAATACATCCGAGCGTATGCTTGTGGCCTGGATCACCCCCCGGTAAAACTGAGTCAAGGGTGGGGTGAAGGAGTGAAAATCTTTACACTGCGGTTTGGCTGAAAATCCGTACCTGCCTTCCACAGAGCAGCAGTCCCTTCTTGATGATACTCTACATATGGTGAACTTTATATTCCATACACAAATCAACCTGAGAGGGTAGGAGAAGTTCAAAGGTCAAAACAATTACATTATTACACCGCCCTGTGGGGTAGTGAGCCAAAGGCGTGGGTGGTATGCAGTGACTTCTTGAGGTTTGCAGCCCAAGCAGATTAGCAGATGCTTGTGCGAGAAGGGGTTTTAACTCTTTGAGACTCTTTGAAACGCTTTGAGAATGGATTTAACTCTCTTCCCCTGTGTTCTGGTCTTCTCTAAACTAGGGATGAAACCACAAAGGCAGCGTCTTCATCTCTGGAGTGCTAAGCAGGCAGGACTGAATAGAAAAGATAAAGCTCCTCTCAAAAGAAACGTTGAGCTGTGAGGGAGCCAGCATTAAAATTCTGAGGGAACACCTGTTCATATTTCAGGGTTTTTAGACAAAGAGAAGAAAAGCTAGATGGCGTTAAATGTGGAGATTTTTTTTTTTTGCCCCTTTTCCCCCTGTCTCACTGTGTTCCTCTCCAGCAGCCTGACGTGATTTAATTTGGTGACCTGGTGAAGAGAAAGAGAGAGAAATCAAAGTGGGAACAGTGCAAACCAAGACAGCTGTCATGGAGGAGGCCCCTGTAGACGTACTATTGGCATGGAAACAGGTCTCGGTTTCTGCCATTTAGAGGTTCGAGGTTCAGCTGCAACACTCTTCCCCCTTTGTCTTCCTGCAGGCAAAAAAATCAAGGTTTTCCTAGTGGATTTTAGTGTCGTGACCCATATATCCTGGTAACATGACCTCAAGCAGGATCTGGAAGGACTTTCTTATGTTCATACATCCCCTCCTGCACACTTTTTTCCGGATATTGTTTTTAGGTTAGACCGATATATACATTTCCCCTTTCCTATCTCTCTCAACTTTGAACTGTCTAATGAAATGAAATCTAAAAATGAAATCTAAAAAAAAATATGTGCCAATATATCAGGCTTATAAACTCTGATATCAGCCAGTCAGTGCTGTCCACCTCCGATCTGATTCTGTCTGATTACAAATTTATTGTAGAATTGATCAATACTACCCTTGTTGTCTATAGGAAGCTCTTGAGTTGATCCTAATGCAACAATTTGATCAGATTCCAATCTAGTAATGCGTGATGATGATGATGTTTTGTGGTTTTTGTTAGGATCCTTCTTCTTCCTCCTCTTCTTCTTTTTCTGCCTTAAATGATCTGTACATCAGAGAGTGTGTCAGGCCACATTTGGTTGCACTCTACATCTGTACCGTAAGGCCAAAATTGGCAATTTTTCAAATGGCATTATGACAGGCCCCATTCCATTGCAGTTGAAGAACTTTAACCAAATATTCAATCTTTGACATATAGAACTTTTCCAAAATGATGAATCAAGCTTATTTTCTCACTGTCAAATAATTTTCCCCATGGGCTTGGACTCCGCTAATGGCAGTGGCTATATGTATTATTATTATCCTAGACTTCAAAGGAGAATTTTAGTGTCCCATGGTTGAAATGCCAAGAAAAACAAGGACACACAGTGCCATGGAAGCAAAGCAGCCTACATAGTTCAGCAGAGGAGGTGAGTCAATTATCCCTGTTAAGTGTCATCTGTAGACATTGCCATGCCTCCTAAAGGCCATTAGGGGTCACATAGGCTAATCATGAGTATGTGAATGAGTGAATGAGTGAACAAGTTACTTTCCAAGTCCATGAGTTGCATTGCATCTAAGAATTCTGGGGGAAATACTTGTAAGTTTTTAGATTTTTTTTTTTTAGCATCAAAATGGTCCAATTTAAAGACATTGAATATTAGCACAAAATATCGGCAGCTTCAATACAGAAATATCGGTATCGGCCTTCAAAAACCCATAGTGGATTTATTCATTGATTCATTCAGGGTCATCCCAGCATGCATTGGGCGGAAGACGGGGGAAATGCCCTGGACAGGTCACCAGTCCATCACAGAGCTAACACATAGACGGTCTGACACCGACATCCACAAAGAGCTTAGCATCTCCACTGTAGTGTTGTAACAGCAGGTAGATGGCTCAGCTGTGGATTCTTTGATAGGCTAAAGCCATCAGGATATGCAAATGTCCTTGTTATGAGCAGGAGCTGTGGTAGTTTAGACGCTTGCTTGCGCTGCCCCCGCAGCAATACTCCTTAATGAATGGATAAGGTGCCACCACACGCTCACGAGACACCAACAAAGGGAAAGATATGTATTCATGCCTTGACAGTGCCTTATGCCTTGTCTGTGCAGTCATCTGGGGCTAGACTCGCTCAACAGAGCCTTGTGGTGTGTATGTACTTGCTGGTCCCCCCACATCTACGTCTGATGGGAGCCACGTCCGCTGCAGATAGAGATGACAGCAACAGAAGGCATGCCTACATCTTTTTTAATAAACGCCATCATTACCAGCCTATTTGTTTTCCACAATAGTGGGTGTCCGCCAGCCCAGAGGAAATAAGGCGTCTAGTTTGTTTCCGAATCAATAACTACATCTAGGGAATGGAGAGTAGCTCTATATTACAATTAGAGTGTTTCTCATTCATCTGTAACCAGAGACATGATTTATGATGTGGCGGTGGTAGGGGGACAGGATGTGCCAGCCATTTTTAAACATTCCCTGACTTCTCTTAGTTTTATAATTTGTGTGATCTTCCTCATTGGGATGCAGATGAGGGAAAGGGTGTACACTTATATTCAAAACCCAGAGAAACAGACATTAAAATCTTTCCAGTCTACATGGCCATGATTAATGTATTGCTCGTTTTTAATTGTGCTGCTTGTTAAACCAATATCGCCTTGATTAATAATCTATAACCATGTTGGATTGAGTTTTACATGCAAGTGATTCAGTCGTTGGCAGCCATGCATTTCCCAGAGCACTGCACACAGCCTTGCCTCGGTGGAACCAATGCCATATATATTTAAATTTGATCTCAGATGTTCTCAGCTTGATGCTCTCCTGATTCCATATCCAAGACTCCATCTGACTTTTCTATAGCTTTGGATTTTGATCCCACTTCATGTCACTCTTGCTTTAAAGTCAATGCCCGGAGATTATCCCTTTTAATGAACATCCCCTCTGATGTTTGCCTGAAAAGAAATGCCCCTCTAAATACACTTTCAGTCAAGCAGAGCTTGCCTATTTTATAAAAACAACTTTAAAAGTGGTTTGATCTTATGGCCTTAAACCATGTGTTGTAGTTCTTGGCAGAAACTTGTTTGGGCTGAAAAAGAAAAACAGTGGTGCATCAGATATGCACATTCCAGAGCTAGTATCATGGGTGGATGAACTCTAAGATTTTGATGAGGAACAGCTATGAATATTTGTCGTTTCCCAATGCCGGTACAGTTACCCATAGGGGAAAATATGTATGTTTTTGTTAATAGAGTTGACTCTTAGTTAATGGATATTACATAGAAGAGCACTTCATTGTCTAATGAGTGAATCCAGATGGCTGGCAGAAAGGAAATTCTGTTAATTCTGGCTTCACAGTAAAGTATGGGGTCATATTTTACATATTTATTGTTCACAGAGGAGCTCTGCATCCCACTAGATTTCCCTTACTTTCTCTTGCCATGAAAGACTTTGTGATCTAATGTGGACTAATATTGCTATTCTGAGACGGTCAAGCTCGATAAGATTCCATTACTTAATTAGAGATAATTATACTTCTATAAGAATTTGACATTGCCTAAGTAGGATTCTATTTTGCGATAGACTAATTAATCCACTATGGTCAGTCAGTATTCCAGTAGTCACCTTGAGGTCACATAGCTGATGATGAAATGTGGTACCACCATATCAGCAATATTGATCACTGGGTAAGTCAGATTAATTGAGAAAGAGCTTTTAACAAAACAGGTTAATCGTGAAGTGCTTTTGCACAGTGTCAAAGGACATAAATACAAATAAAAACAAGCGAACGAGCACAAAACAAATTTTAAGCTTTTTGTCAGTCCAGAGCTTTTGCATGTGTGTGTGCATGGGTCTGTGTGAGTGGATATGAGAGTTGATGTTGTCTTTGCCCAGAAGCTCCCCCACATGCCCATCTACATTCTGCACACTGGTAATGTTGAAAGCTCATCCAACCATCTCCAGGCAACTACACCACAGCTGGCGGTAGGGAAACTGCACTGCAGCTTCAGCATAGAGGACTGTTCATTAGAACATCTCCCAGCCAGCATACTGATTGCCTCTCTGACAGAGATCTGAAAAAGCCTGTTCCGACTCTTCCCTCCTCGTTCTCTCCCTGCCCAGTGGCCTCAACCTCCCGCTGTTCCCTCATTTCAGCCCAAATCAACCCACAGTACACCTGATGGGACTTCTGATATTCTTGCCAGCTTCAAATAGCAGAAATAGAGCTATCTCTCTCCAAATCCTCCACCTGCTGCCTCCACAGTCAATTTGATGCACATCACAGACAAACTGCATACCTAGACACCTCGACCATGCCGGCCCTTGGCTGGCATGGTCGAGTTTAAGCCACGATACGTACATCTAAATGCTGTTTTATGCATTGTGTGTGCCTATAGCAGAATTGACAACAGAGATAAGAAGGCTTTATAAAGTCTCCTATCTCCGTTCAGGTTACAATACCATCTGGTTCCTATTGAGTAGCCACTGTTTGCATGCATGAGGGGGGATAGTATCAACCCAAGTCAACATCAGCCAATGCTGCTGTGTTCACAGTTACCCTAGGAACAGAGAAAAAGTTGTTGTTTTCTCAATATCAAATGTTCCATTTTGGTTTGGCTACAAGTCTGGGAACAATAATAAGGTCATTGGTTTGTTGTTGTCTGAGAGATGGTGTAATGTCAACCTAGAGCTTTCAGTATTTTCCCACAGCCGCTCGGACGTACGGTGTCCTGCCTTTTGAAAACCCTCTGCCCCAGGAAATGTACACACGATAAGAGAAGCTCTCATGCAAACAGACAGAGATGGCCTCTGCACAGGAGCAACTGTTTCACCCAGCGCTTAATGACTCACCAGGCACAAACGCAAACGCAAATTTGTCCCTAATTAATTGAATGGAACGAATGGGAGATAGCTGAGCTCCTCATGTCTGATATGTGATCCTTTTATTCCTTCAGTCCTCGACTGTTTGCTGAGATTGAAAAGAAATTAATGTTTACTGCAGAATATCCCCGAGGAAAGCATGGCACGCATTGTGAAGGAAGTGCATGATAACTGATTAATTATGATTAGATGATCTAAATTACTCCACTCACCACCTACATTTCAAAACACTAGATACAGGCATATTGATTATTGTCAAGTAATCGCATCACATCATGGATTTTATCACTCTGGCTATCTGTCTGGTTTCCCCTAAAAGATAATAATCTTGTCTGCCTTCATATTTAGGCTGAGAAAACATGAAACGAGAAACGTGTCATCATGCCAAGTCATAGCAAGACTTCAGTGATGCTAATACTTCTCTAACTTTGATTAGCACATTACTTACTTATCCTCTTCACGCCTACTGGTGCATAAGGCAGAGACAAATTAAAGATCTGAAATATACCAAATCTTAGGATACAACGTATGCAAACCAAGGAAATGCATCTCAACTGGCTTCTCGAAGCCAATATCTTATATGTGAAATTCCTCCACTGTGGATGCCACAAGGATAAAAAAAAAATGTCACAATGATCAGTTGACACTGGGGGGGGGAATTCAAAAATCATATGCAATTTTTTTGGGCCTAATCAAACATGTTTTTGTTATACATGACATATAGATCCTCTACCCAATTGGTATTTTGGCTTTTAAAATGCTCCAGTGATTTCTCTTGAAGAGGTACAGGGACAGCAGTGATATTCTAGTCTCGTCTAGCCAGTCCTTTGCTGGGAAACTTTCCGGGTTAGCTGTTGATGCAGTATTGCACCAGATTTCAAATTGACTGATGCCACTGGTGTGGCTGTCATAAAATTGACATAAAAATTCATTCCCCAACCAGTTCAAAGGATTTGGTCATAATTTATTATTCAGTCTCCTGTACCAAAGCACTCATAGATGCCCTTGATGTCAGACAGGTTTTACAGTTTGAATGAATTTCCTGTAACCAGGGACTGCGCAAAGAGATCTAACACCATAACTAAAAGGTTTTGTGGTATTGAAAGGTGTTTGCTGCACTAATTTGTATTTGAAGCTCTTAATTTTACCAGTTTGTTCCTTTAAGGATAAGATTCTCATGCTGCAATTAACCATTGTATTAGATTTATTTTCTCATTTGAATTGCCGCTGCAGATGAAACAGGCTTCTTAATTCCTATTTTCTGAAAGAAAATCAGTCATTAAGGAAAGAATACTGAATGCTGTACTTTTGATATTCAATTTTACCCCTTACAACTAAAGAGCACTCATTTAGCATGATTCCCAGAAAAGAGTGTTCCTTTACCACCTAGATACCCTCCGTAATCTAGGCGTTTCTATGGGCCAGGCTTTGAATCTTGACCAACATGTAAATTGTTTGGTCCGTTCTTGTTTCTACCAGCTGAGAAACATTGCCAAACTCAGGTCCATTCTGTCCATAACTGAGATGGAGATGATTATACATGCGTTTATTTCCTCCCGTCTTGATTACTGCAATTCTCTTTTCACCTGTCTTAGCAACACGTCCCTAAACCGTTTACAAGTGGTCCAAAATGCTGCTGCCAAGCTTCTTACCAAGTCCTCCAAAAGCTCTCATGTAACACCAATCCTGATGTCCTTACACTGGCTTCCCATCAAATTTAGAATCCAGTTCAAGATTCTTGTTACCACGTACAGAGCCTTGCATGATCAGGCACCTGCTTACATTAAAGAGCTGCTGCAGCCTCATAGTACCAGTAGGACTCTGAGGTCCTCTGACCAGGGTTTGTTGTTTGTTCCTCGCCCGAGGCTTAAGACAAAGGGTGACCGTGCTTTTGAGGTTGTAGCTCCTAAACTCTGGAACTCTCTCCCACTGGTCTTAAGATCAGTGGACACGGTGGACACTTTTAAAAAGCAGCTCAAGACCCATTTGTTTAGACTTGCTTTTGTTTAATTTTTCTTTATCCTTTTCTGGGATGTCTTGTGTTTTTAGCTGGATGTCTGCAATTACTGTCTGCTGCTCTGTGTATTATTTTTGCTTTCTTTGTTCTTTGTGTTGTTGTGAAGCACTTTGTGACGTCTGTTCTTGAAAGGTGCTATATAAATAAACGTATTATTATTATTATTTGTCTATGCTGTATTTTTGTTTATTTCAGTAGCGTAGAAGCACATGTGACTCTTGAAACGGCCCTCATAATTAGACAATGAAGTTTAATCATCACTAAATGCCCTTTCTAATTTACCATCTTACTGTGTCCCATGCAGAGCCAAAGAAGACATTGTGTGTTACTATGGAAACAGAGGCAGCCCCGAGCCCATCCATCTAAAACCAGGTCTGTGTTTTATGTGGTTGCTGTAGAAACAGTTCATTTCACACTTACCTCTCCAGCTTGGCCTATGGCCTACAGATGTTAGCATATTTCTGTCTTGATCTTACTCTCAGTAGGTTTATTCATTGAATGACATGCTAGAAGGTCACTAACCGTGTGCATGCATACATGTATTTGTGCACGTGCACGCCTGACTGTTTTGTCTGTGTTGCTTTTGTCCATGTGTGCACGTGCACGGGCGTTTCAGCAGGGATCTACGGCTTGAGTAACTCGCTGCTGGAGACTCCATGGAGGAAACTGCAGCAGGGCAAGTGTCAGTTCAGCAGCGTTGTCAACAACCAGTCCCTGTCCTGTGATGGCCTGGTGCAGGAGCTGCTCAACGTCCTCAACAACGAGGAGCTGTGAGTGGCCGGCCTCTCCATTCCCTACTTTACTTCAGTTGTAGTCTACATTAATTTTGGGAAACATAAGGCTTAGATCCACTGATTTCATCTTAAATGCTTTTCTCAAGAATAAAAGTAAGAATAATTCAAGATAGGGTTTGTGAGTGAGGCCCATTGTCTTTTGCAGTCCTTATCATGAAAAAGTTACCAAGGGCCATAGTTTTGCAGTGGGATCTGTGGGATCTGTAGATGTTGAACATTATGATGAAGGGTCATGCTCCAAGATGAACACTCCTTCACTGAGATGCCTTTTGAAGACTGTATTGTCTGGGTTATTAAGAGTACTCTGTAGCACTGTTGAAGGCTCAGTAGTTGTGAATGGATATAAAACAGGCCTGGCAGCTTCACTAACCAGTAAATGGGACCCACAAACAAGTCCTCACTTTCAGTATGGCTGGGATAGTGCTCAGCCCTTAATATCAGACTAATAGTAGGACTTAAGCATCCCACGTACATTATCCTAATGACCTGGCTTTTAGTCAGTGAACTTTTAACACCGTAACACCCTTTAGATAGTAATTCACTTTCTCTCTCTCTAATGGTTTAGTCAGCCTGACCGTACGCTGCCCGGCCGTTTCTTTTATGTTACACATTCACTTCACTGTCAAACTTTTGTCAAAACTCATACATTTGTTTTGGTAGTATTGGTGTAGAGACATGTTGACAACTAGCATAGTGGCAGAGTACATTCTGCCACATGGTAAGATAAGATGAGATGAAACTTTATTGCTCCCCATGGGGAAACTGGGTTGTTGCAGCGACAAAAGCAAGAGAACACAGCAAGGGAAAAAAGAAAATTAGAATATAAGCACAAAAATACAATATAAAAGCAATGCAATAATAAAGCAACAAAAATAGAAAAAACAGTTGAAGGATTATATAAACATATGCAGCCAACACAAATGTTAAGTAGACTGTATGGGTGGGAAGGATGGGAGAGACTATGGATCACTTGCATAGGTGAATTTACTTCACATGCACCTTACAGATGTTGCTAACAGTCTTGATTGCTCACTCAAATATGGTACAAGAGGGACAGTGAATGATGTACTAAAGACAGTGGCCTCCACACACCACTCTAAAGCTTTATAAAGAGGGGGGTATTGTGTGTTTGTTTAACAGGAACACACCTGACCCAGCCCAGGAGAGCCAGGGCGAGGGCTACAGCAAGTCCATGCTGCAGGCCCTGTCAGCGGTGTGTGTTCGCAGTCCTCATTATGGCACAAGGTCAGTGTCCTCCACCCACCAATTATCTCTCTCTGCCTGTTTTCCCCCGTTTGCCACCCCCCTGAGGTAACTGACAGCGATCACAGAGCTCTTTGTGCATAAAAATCCCCAGCGTAATCCATCCTCCACAGCAAGGAAATGAAAGGGGATCGTCTGTACTGCGATGGCACGGTGGATTAGTGGACACAGAGACTGTCCTGTCGCCGAAAGGTCATAGGTTCAGTCCCTGCAACAGCCAAAGTGTCTTTCATCAAAGTGACTTTTAGCAAGACACTATCTGCCGCTACCGGTTCACTATTGATAAGTGTGTTGGCTAAATGCCGAAAAATGTGAATATGCAAATGTCAAATGGTTATAGTCCTCCTCAGTGTTACCCCTGCCTCTTATATATATATGCCTTGTTTCTGTAGCTTAGTGCAGGGGTTGCCAATTGTTTTCATTTCACAGACCCCCATATAGACTCGAATTAGGCCCCACGGACCCCCAGTTGATACAATTTTTACCCCGGGACCTCTATGCGGGAACAATTTTGTCGTTTTTGATTTAGTTTTGGATTGTATAACGTTATGTCTACATTGTAGGTGGGGAGGTCTTAATGGCATAGTTTCTAGTGAATTAAATTATAGTGAAATTAAACTTAATTTTGCTTGGTACACCCTGGAACCTCCTTCAAGGACCTTTGTGAGTTCCCAAATTTGAGAACTACTGGCTTTGTGGCACTAACACTGCCAGGGTTAAGGGTTTGTTTCCCAGTGGGACTAAAGGTTTAAATCAAAGTGTCCACCAAATGGTTTATGTTGTCTTGTGAATTGTGTAAGTCTCTGACAACAACCCCCCCCCCACACACACACACACACACACACACACAGTGTATCATTTGTCTGTTTTTGTTTGTGCCCCCTGTGTCCCTGCCTGTTCAGGACCAACACCATTATCCTGATAGACGCAGCAGGGAATGTGACCTTCACCGAGCGCACCATGCTCAACTGTGACACCAGCCACTGGAGCACCAGCTCTTTCCAGTTCAAGCTGCAGGAGTGAAGACGAGATGGAGGAACCCCACTCTGTGCCTTTCTTCATCATCCCTCCCTCCACTGGATCCCCTCCGACTGTCGCACTTCACCGTAGCCACGCAAACATGAAGGCTCATTTGTCATTTAAACTGTGCGAAGGTGAAATAATGGCACTTTCCAACAAAACAGATTAATTGCACTTTTCGTTGTTAAAAAAAAGATCTCGCTATTCGGCTAAGATCTGTCATATGCGCATACAACCCTCTAACTTGATGAAATGATTTGTGGTGTGAGTTATTTTAGATGAATCGGTAAAATATTCTAGGATATTCTATTATTATTGGTTTAGGGGTAGTTACTTGTTTTGATAATGTGTGTTAATTAAAAAGATTGCCAAAGAACAACCTTTATTTTGTAGAGGAAAGTATTTTACCTACATGTGGCACTGTACCACGGTTGGTTTACTTTCAAAATCTAATCCATTACAGATTACTGATGACCTGATGCAAATTATTATCAGTAACGTCTGATAAATCTTCCTGTTGGATTACTTTGCCTCTAAATCCATGATATGTATTGAAATTTACACTTTTTTTCTACAATTTACAGGCTGCAATTTGGTTCTGTTATTATCTTTATCTACAACTATTATACAGCTGTTATTTTAAGATGTGTAAAATCATATTAGTATCTCAATTTCCTGTCTAAACACATTCAAGTAATTCATAGGGTCATCACCATTTTTCTCAGCAACTGTACTCTGATTTCTGTGTTCACAGTAGCTGTAATGGATTAGAGTTGCCAATTATTTTTTAAAACCCTGATTACTATAACCCTGTTGCATGTAATCAGTTACTCCCCAACCCTGCACAACAGTAATCTCAGCGCTGGTTTGCTGAGGAAAGCAGAGAATTAAATCTTGAGTTACAGTTGTTGCTGGCACTGTAGCTCTGACCTCGTCCAAGGTAGGATCAATGCATTTTACAACTGCTTGCCTATAAAAACATTATGTTATCACGGCACTGGGATTTGGCTTGTTGGCAGCTAATGTTCGCATCCAATCTCAATATTAGACACAGAGAAAAGCTGTGGGAGGAGTAAAGTGTTGCCAGTAACCACCTCCCACTGTGTTCATGCGCTTACCTGATAGTTTCTGCATTTTACTCTACATCAAAAAGACAAGTTTTGCCTTGCTTTAAACTGAATGTTTTTTACTACTGCTTCCAGCGTTTTTTCTTACTCATTTGAGAATATTATAATAAGCTTACCCATCGAGGTACTGAGTAGTGGAGCGTGTCAGTAGTAAAAAGGGGAAAATAGCCACACTGCTCAGCCTGAAGAAAGCTTTTGTGCAGTCAATAATTCAAACTGGAGGTAATAGTGTGCGACTATTTCATCTCTTTTTACTATTATCAGTTCACAGTTGTCCTCCATAAGCACTGAAATCACATTTTTGAAGGAGTCCCATATTTCTAACCCACTATCTTCTGTGTAGAGGGGATGTGTTTCAGTTAGGATGCACTCAACCAGTGGTTTCCTGGGTTTAATGTCACTGACCTCAGGTACCCATGAATGATAAAAAAGAAACCCTGTTTACCATGTCACAGTTGACTTGATATGATTTGTCAATAAATTTTTTCACCTGTACTTTCGTCTACTGTTACTTTTTGAGGCTTTCATAAAGGAGTTTATTTGTTTCAGGCTTCAGAAAAACATGTGCAGCAGACATTTTTTTATTTGATATTGGAACCTGTTTTTTTATGAACAAGAAAAACTTACAAAATTACAGGCGGTGTCGATGTAACATTAAAGAACCTGCACCAGCATGTCACTTTGTTAATATAAATTACATAAAAATTAGAAGATAGATTAAAAACTCATTGGAACTCATTGAAATGGTAATAAGGATCTTGCAATGAAAACATTTATTGCACTTGCTCTAAATTTAAAGATATAAGCAATATCTGCCTTGTGGTCTTGCCATACCAACAGACACCAGCTTTCACTCATTTTTGAATGTGCTATTATAATAAATATAAATATATAAATTCTAGAAAGATTTTTTTTCTCATACATATGGCACATTTCAGGAAAAAAATCTGTTACTTTGAAACATCAAGATGTTTTTTTAAAACTTCCTTAGAAGTTATGTTGGGCAATTCTATATGCAAAAACAGAAAGAAGTAATCTCCAAGGGTAACTAAAAGTGATCTGTTACAATCACAGACTTTGGTGCCTCATCATCCACTTACTGTTGGTGAATGGTGCCATCCAATGGAAAGTCGGGGTAACTGTTATTGTGTTTAACATGTTGCTCATTGGTCAAATGTGAGATGCTCTTCCATTTGATTGGTCGAATCACACTAACAGTATTTCCTGCGGGTAACAGACTTCTTCGCTGGTTGGTCACGTTGGTGCCAAAATAAATAGTGATTGGACCTCTGACCAATCAATCTTCCAAAAGCCGGCAATGGGAGGCGGGACTCCAGTTGGTTTGCAACTGCGGTTTTCTTCAAGATGGCGGAGCGACTGATGAAGCCGTATGGTGGCGCGTCGAGGATAAAATGATTTAGAAAGGTAGTTAGGTGTCCAAGAGAAGACAGTTTTGTAACGTATATCGGTGAGTATTCATGTAATCCAATACTTGACTGTTTCGGGCTAGCTAGCCATTGCTACTGGCGCGCTGAACTATACAGCCTGATGGTTGCCCGTTAGCTAGCATATTAGCAAAGATGTAGGGGCCTGCTGTACTGCTGCAGAGTGGGCAGATGCGCTAAAATGAGGTCCCTTCCCCCAGTTTAATTAATTATGCATTTTGCTAGTTGCCTACAATTGGATAAATGTCACCCTTTTGCCTTAGCATCTCAGAAGGACACGCCTAAAAGGCACCTTCCATGGCTGGTCAATTATCCTGTCAAATAACGTTGGCGTTACAGTTACGTTATAGTTACTCACATCGACTCTCATTGTTCCTCTTTTCTAGCTCTGAGGATCACAGTGGAGGATGATTGGTGCCTAGACCCCACATTAAGCTGAATGCATTGTGATTTCCAATAATTGAGACAGTGATTCTGAAAGCTGTCTACATTAATGAAAAGAACAATGTAGTCAGCTTAGCATATTCAACACTGGTACGTGGTCTATACAGGGATGTGCTTCTGCATGTGCTTTGGATTAAGATAAGTTCAAGAAAGTATCTGAACAGGTCAGATTTTAGAATAAGTTACCAATAGGTATAAGTAGTCCCTAATACAGAGAAAATGGAGATAGATGATGTTCTACCCCCTCTCCCCTTGGAGCCGCCTGACGATTTAGGCCAGGACGAGGGCAGAGCACCTCCACCACCTCCCCTGCAAACGTCCAGTGACGCAGAGGTAATGGACGTTAGCTCTGGTGGTGATGGATACACACACACCCCAGGGGACGGGGAAGTCAAGCCGCAGCAGCTCCTCGCCAAGGGCTCGGTCACTTTCTGTAGCCACCTCTCAGATGAGGCCAACCCCAACCCCCCGTGTCCCAGAACGGCCCGCCACGCTCCCCCGGTCACCAAGTTCCTACCAGACCTCAAGCTGCTCCGAGATGTTAAGATCAGTGTCAGCTTCACGGAAAGCAGCAATAGCAAAGACAGGAAGGTGTTGTATACAGGCGTGGGGCAGGAGGGTGGAGGGGAGGCCGGTTCAGACGGCCTGAATGGTGAGTTGCATGACTCTACTAGTGAGCAGGAGGCAGCCGAGGGTAGCTCCGGAGTAGGGAACTCTGCATGCAGAAGAGCAGAGGAGGCCGAGGTAGACCAGGAGAACAAGGTAGAGTTTGCCGTCCTGGACGAGTTGGATGACTTCTACGAGAACTTCCTGGATCATGACGACGGGGAGCAGGGCGGCTTCAGGTCTGAGGTCATAGTTCAGCAGGAGCAAGCGGACGAGGAGGCCCTGACCTACTCCTACGAGGTACGTCTGTTCTTAACCTCTGCAGAGCCCCTTCACATCATCCACAGATTACTTTAAATTGTTCAGCTGTGCACCATGTTTGTCCTCTAATGTCATCTGGATAAGGTGTAGCCCCAATACAATGCATACATGTGAGAGCATTACGCTAAACTCAATCTAATACACTGTTATTTTAAAGAGGCTACGTGTTCCAGTTTTAAACATCAATATATCATTGTCAAATTAATTGTTATATGTTGGTATAATTACCATAAATAAATGAGACCATGGTGAAGATGATTGGTAGCCTGTGTCTCACACCAGTGGTATTGTTGCTGCTAGTATTTCTCAAAATTAAGACCACATTTCCTATAAATCTCATTGTGTTCTCTCAGAAAGAGGGCGCTGCTACTCCCTCCCTGGCATCGTTCCATGAGCACTTTTCTCTTTCTCTTTACTGAAGAGGATAAACATATTGATGTTGCAAGTGATTTTTTTTGGGGGGGGGGGTTTCTTTCACTGGTGGTTACACCATCTGCCATTGCCAGAAACTGGGCGCAACGTTAATATTAAGTAGAGTCCGCCTCCAAGATTGATGCTGTTCATTCTCAATGGATCTGCTCACTTGCAAATTGAAAGCCGGTCACACGGTCCGCCATATTGCCAAAAGCAGCATTAGATGTTTCTGTATACGTCACTATTGCAATGGTGAGAATGTTTCAATAATGCACACATAGCGCTTTAGTCAGTACAGGAGCAACTGCGTTCCAATCTATATATTGTTCAACTGTACTGTATAGTAGTCATAATGTTATAGTAGCCTATGTTATGATATCAAAAAAGTATGAATCATACTCAAACTGGAGATGTCAATTATGTAATTGTCCACCAACCATCATTAATATCTTGCTCTCAAATCAAAGCATCAAATAAAATTACTGATAAAAAATGATTAAACATGCTAATAACATTGTGGAAACTAAAGGAAACCCAAATGTAATTGTTTTGTAGATAGAGTGTATATTGTAAGCTGCGCTCGTGCCGGCTCATGCCAGCTCATGCCCCTACCCGAGGGGCCAAGTGTAACACCTGAGAAAAATGTTTTCATATATGGGAGAAAAAAAGTTATGGATGTTTATGGGGAATTTGGCCGGAACGAGCCAGTCGAGTAGCCTACAACCGGCTGCAGTACCTCTGCTTCTCCACTAGTTATAGTGCTTCAAAGGCCAATTCCTGCCCCACTGGTTGCACCCGGCATAACAGCACCCTCCTCCTGTTTTGTGTCGTAAAGCAATCTACCTTTTGTGCCATAAAATAATACAGCAGGTTTCCCACCAAATCTGCCCCAGTGGCACACAATGTAAAATTCAGTGCAGAGGCCGGTGGAGTCTTCTTGGCGATGGTCTTGTTTGTTTTACGGTAAATATACTAATGTCAAATTAATGTGGTAATGATTTATTGATGTTGAAATGTACACATAGAATGTTTAATGTTGCCTACCTTATTGGCAAACATTACATACCTTGTAGAACACCACTCAAGACCTTTTCTGCATCGTTAGGAGCCGCTGGTAAAGCCAGGATACAAATGATCCACCATGCAGCATGAATTTCAATTAACTTTTGCATCAGTATTCCTTCATTCTCTTGCTTATTGAAAATGAGAAGTGAGAGGCTAGAAGAGGTTAGAGTGCTCCTGTTAAATTTTGGGTGCTCTTTGGATGCAAAGGCCTTTTTAAATACAACTAGAATACAGTCGGAGACTGCTGTTTGCATGCATTGGGCCTCATTCACAAAACTTTTCTTAAATTTTTCTTACTTTTCATTCATGAAGCATGCGCAGAGTCTCGATTAATGCGTATTCCAGGTGTATCTGATGATGAATACCACTTGTTCCTTAATTGGATGCGTGTGCCTGTTGATGCTGATTAGCATAGGTAGATGCACTGGCAACTCCATAAAACACCTGCTGTCTGAAGGGTCGTGCGCAAATGGAAAGCATTACTGGAGTGGTGGAAAATGGCAAACAGACCCAAGAAGAAAAATTCAAACTCTTAAATAGAAGTGTTGTTGTTGTGAGAGAAAAAAATATATATACATTTTAAAAGTGTAAGTGGTGGAGTGACAGCAACTGAGAAAAAAATACTGATGCTGTCAATGCTGCAACATCAGAAACACACACCTTGAATTCTATGAAAAAGAAACGGTTTGACTTACAGTTAGGCCATAGTCTAATTCCAAATAGATGCAGTTTATTAGCTACAGGCGGATGGCAGGGCGCTGTCAAAATGATTGGGGGAATAATATGGAGACTGTGCTGTCAGGTGTCCAGTCATCAGCGGAGTTGGACACTGGTTTAATTGAAGCAGCATCTCCATCTGATGGTAAGCTCAGACTTTAGGCTTTATAATAATACTGTTGATTTTGACTGTAGCTGTTGACAGGAGCTTTCTTCCTGCGGTGTCCATCCAAAGTCCTTCCAGCTCAGTGTGGTGCACTCTGTGGCGGAGCGAGTGGCCGTATGATAATTATATGATAGCTGCTGAGGGGTCTGAAGGGTTATCAGGTGTGGCTTTAGTAATGTGGTCAAGGCAGAACCTCTATCACCGAGAGACAAACTAGTTAGTCTTGAGACTCTGGTTAATTTAACTTCCATTCAGTCCAATATGCGCCGTGCGTCCCCAGCCCCTGGTCAAGACACACAACACCCTGCTGTTCTGCAGCACCACCGAGTCGTGGCTCCCTCCTGGCCAGGGGGAACCACAAGTAGGAGGTTTAGGTTGGTGTCACAAATTAATTGAATGTTTATGGCGTGTTATTGTTTGCGGTTTAAATAGGGAAATGCGTCTGGAGACGATACTTTGATGCTCACAGTCTGTTGTTCCTGTGGTAAGATAAGAGAACTTTATTGATCAATAAATAATATAATATAACATATATATCTGATAATATATATACGATAATTAATCACTTAAATCACGCATGTTTCCAATTGAATAGAATTGCCTATGAATTTGTTCATATCGGCCTATAGCTTTGTTAATATGGTTATTATCAGTAGGCTTACAAATGGACTGAAACACATTTTGTTGTTGATATGAGAATGAGTCTGCTTTAATAGATTTCGCTTAAGGAATAAGGCATTCTAAGTAGAAACCACTTCATGCGTAATGCCCCCACGCTTGTTTCCAAACACACGTAGATTTTGATCGTACCAAAGAACAAATTCAGGTAAGAAAAAAAATGATGAATGCCGAAATGTTCGTGGAAACGTTCGTAAGTATACTTTAAGATCAAATTTGATCCTTCGCACGTTTCGTGAATGAGGCCCAATGTTATTTAAGGGTCATGAAGGAAGGTGACACTTGTAGTCGGAAAAAACACAATATCTGGTCGCCTTATCCAACCAGGGGACTCACCCCTAGTGTTTACAAGCCCATGAGAGTCTGTCTCCATGGGTACAGACTTTACTTCCTCATTGAGAGTGAGGGCTTTTATCAGAAGTCAACACACCAAAGCAGCGGGTCAGTAGTCCACACAAACGGTGTATAAACAGAATTATAACGCGCTAAAATAGAAATGTGTGTATGTGTTTGCTGTTGGTTCCCCCACCAAGTGTTTTTCTGGCATTATATGAGTTAACCACCTCTTCTCTGAAACATTTGATATTCTCTAAAGCCTGTGACCATCCCTTCTCTCCCGGCCTTAACCATTGTTTCTTCCAGGAGGAGTTTGACAATGATGTGGATGCTCTGCTGGAGGAAGGCATGCCAGTTCCCAAAAAAATGCGGATGGCGGAGGACAAGTATGGCGGGGACAGCGACCACCAGTCCGATGGGGAAGGAGGCGTTCAGCCCATGATGACCAAAATCAAGACTGTCCTGAAGAGTGAGTGGTCAATCTGTCAGTTATAGAGCTGAATACTGTCAAGGACCTCACGATATGATTTGGTTTCAATACTGTGGGTTAGAAAACAATTCAATACTTCACACATCGATCATCGATTATATCCAGGATATGAGTGAATTTTGCAGTGGATTGATACAAACTATAGTGTATCTTTTAAGTATTGTGATACACAGTTGTGTGCATTGCTGATATGGATTAAAGCAAATTAATTTTCATTTTTTATATTTCCACTCCTCTTCATTAGGCAAATAAAATGCATCCCTCTGTTTGCTGTGTTGCTCTCAAGCCTGCAATAAGCAATATCAAACCTTATAACAAATCCTGAAACTAATGTGTGCTACTAGGAGATTTCATTGAGACCAATATCCTTTTAGGCTTTCTAGGCTTTTTTTAATACAAGCTTGGCACCTCCCTCACTATTTAAAAACTACACTGACTTTAAAACATTCCACCTGTTCAAATGTTGTGGTACCACAGTGTTGTAACTCAGAGAATTGGTATTACAAATTATTTGATTCATGCATTGGCTTTTCACTACAACTACAAAATCACCAAGCTACTTCCTGGTATGTGGATGTACAGTTGATTTTAGTCTCTGCATCTTGTCTATTTGTTTTTGCCTATGCCAGGTCGGGGGCGTCCGCCCACCGAGCCTCTACCTGACGGATGGATCATGACATTCCATAACTCGGGCATTCCAGTCTACCTGCACAGGGAGACCAGGGTGGTCACCTGGTCCAGACCCTACTTCCTGGGGACTGGGAGCATCAGGGTAAGATGTGACACAGTCTCTCATTAGGCCAGTGTTGTACCAATAACAGAATTTTGACACCAAGTTTAATATCAAAAAATTTGATACTACTACAATACCACAGCATACGAGGAAAAAAAGTCAAATGTCACAGAACAGTGGTTACTGAGATGCTTTGCTAAGTTACTTGTTACCACACCGACTTGGACGGCTTTGAAGCAACTTTTGCACAGGGGTTTTGAAGTGGTTGCATGTCTGTCTTTGGTCTGTAAGTGAAAAACTTGCATATTTGGCTCCTGGCCCCAGTTTTGTCAGCCAGTTTAAATGGACTGGGATTCAGTTCAATGCTTTCAGGAAGTTGAATGTTTTCAGCTGTTTGACTCCTGCTGTTCACTGTCAAGAGCCAGAGTGCAGCTCTTTCTTCCAAGCGACAGCCTGAGTTGGAATCCGGCCTGGGACCTTTGTCACATGTCAGCCCCTTCTCTCTCTCTCCCATCCTCCCTGTCTGTCTTTACTGTGACTATCCAATAAAGCAGAAATGCCATAAAAATCATAATCTTTAGTATGAATGGGAAGATGATACAGAGTTTCCACTGGTCATGAAATATCATGAAATTTAGAGGAGTGTGTTCCAGAAGTCAGGGAATGTGATAAATTCTCTGGGGAAGTTGGGGAGGGGGGGGGATATCAGGGAATTTTACAAAAGGGTCACTTTACAGGAATATACCCAAATTTATTTTATACCTTTTGTCATACCGACATTGGATTTAGGCTTGAGCTGATATTCGATAATATTGTATATCACGATATTTTGGCAGGACAGTACCGTGATGTGATATTGTGGATATCGCCCAAGCCTAATTGGATTAGATGGTTTTCATCTGTTTTTCTCCACAGCAAGTCCAACTGTAGTGTAAACCAGATTTACCCACTGAAGCTGAAAAACAACATTAATGAACCAGGAAGGAATACCCTTTTTAAGGCACTCCAACATTCTAGAAAGTCATGGAATTTTACATCAGAGCTGCGGTGGGAACCCTGACAATAGTGTTTGCGCCTTCCGTTACACCTCCTGATTTTCTCCTTCTCTTGATACAGAAACATGACCCTCCCACCAGCAGCATCCCCTGTCTGCACTACAAGAAAATGAAGGATCAAGAGGAAAGGGAGCTGAACGGGGAGGTGACGCCTAATGCCGAGGTGTCTCCAGTGAAGCCCGGCGAGGAGGCCGACGGCGTAGAGAGGGCCGACGAGCCGGACTCCACGGCCCAGGAACAGGAGGACGGCCCGGCCTCCTCCAGCCTGGCTGAAGGTGTACCAGACGGGGAGGGTGTCCCCAATCCCAGCCTACAGAGCAAGGAGTCCCAGGCCTGCGACATCGCCCAGGGAGCCCTAGGACAGGTCAAGGCCAAGGTGGAGGTGTGCAAGGACGAGTCCATAGGTAAGCGTTTTTCATAAGAAAGAAGGAGCTTATGCATATACCATAGTATCAAAAAGAACACTGCCAGGATAAAAAAGTGAGATCCAAATGAATATTTTTTCAGTAAACGATAGACTAACCTTGTTCCTTTTTATTGAACCCCCTCACAGACCTTGAAGAGTTTCGCAGTTACCTGGAGAAATGCTTTGACTTTGAACAAGTGACGGTGAAGAAGTTTCGTACCTGGGCCGAGCGAAGGCAGTTCAACAGAGACATGAAGAGGAAGCAGGCAGAGTCGGAGCGACCGATCCTTCCTGCCAACCAGAAACTCATCACACTCTCGGTCCAAGATGCCCCCACTAAGAAAGGTAAGCATAAGGGCTATAAATAAAGATTCGCACATTGTGAATTTCATAGAATTCATGTTTCCATAAGAAGTGGGTAATTTTGGCAAAAGGTATTTGCACACTTTTTGTCTTTTCGTGACTTATTTGCCAACACTCGTTAAGGTGATTGGTAATTTCCAATTCCCAGTCACATCTCAGTGAGTCTGTTAGTTAGCTGTGTGGAGGATGCGTCATTGTACTCTTGAACTAAGCACATTTCCCAGTGATTGGACAAATGTCAGATTGCTGAGGTAACTTGTAAACTGACCTTATGAAGAAACGAAGTTGAAGCCATGTTCTGTCTCTTGGAACAGAGGACTTTACTGGGAAGACATTGCTCTGTATGTGGAAGGTCTCGTCCTTTTGGGCTGGCTCTTCTCCAGTGTAGTTGTATCCAGTGCAGTGTATTCTACTCATCTGTTGATGTTGTGCCTTTTGTTTGTTTCATCAGAATTTGTCATAAACCCCAATGGAAAGTCAGAAGTTTGCATCTTACATGAATATATGCAACGTGTCCTAAAGGTCCGACCTGTTTACAACTTTTTTGAATGTGGTAAGTTTTCTTCCTGTAAGTGTCTTGTAGGGTGGTGTCAATGCTTTTAGGTCCTATGTCATTCTTGCCTTAAAAGGAGTAACAATTACCCTGCTTTCCAGGATGCGGGGTAAGCCAGATGACTAACAATATTTGGCTCTATCAAAACATTTTGGAGGTTAGCAGTCTGTTGCTCAGCGTTGGTGGCTGGCCTCTTCTAAGAGAGACCGCACTAGCATATGCAACAGCTAGTGGCTAATCATCAACAAAACTTTAACCAAACATTTGGTGATTTCTACTAATGTTAGCCTTATTTAGCACAGCGATGGAATTGGAAAGCTACAATATCATGGTCATTAAGAGTTAATTCAGTTATGAAAAAAATACAGAATGTGATCAATTCAGTGAGTTTGTTTGCTTACCTTCAGAATTTCACCAGCCATCAGTCAACCAAAGAGAGCCAACAAAATCAGTGATGGCCGTGGTCCATTTGAACGTATCGGTCTACTTGTCGGGATTAGTCGTATTCCCCTTCATATCAAAACATTGTAGCCATGACCCTGGCTAATAAAAATCTAGTCAAATGTCGACAATTCAAAGACAGCTGTTTTGGTCCTGACATTGGCAGGGAAAAGAATAATGAACCACATTGACCCAGACACACACACACACACACACACTCACTCAAAACAAAATGGACGCTCCTGCCACACTGGCCCGAGGGCTCGCCAAAATGACAAGGCGTCACGGCCAAATAGAGGGGCGCTGACAGCCATGACCGCTGTGAAATTTACACCCTGGTCTGAACTATAAACTTGGGACCCACATACACACACACACACACAAAACACTTTAACAGCTCCCACTTTCAGGTAAAATCTGTATCTTGTTGAACATGACAACATTATGTAATCCATCAAATCAAACGTGCGATTTTATGTCCCACAGAGAACCCAAGTGAACCCTTTGGAGCCTCGGTCATTATAGACGGAGTAACCTACGGCACAGGAACCGCAAGCAGTAAAAAACTTGCCAAGAATAAAGCTGGTAATTTCTTTGATTTATCCTCTGGCCAGTCCACCTCTGTACAGACCTATCCTAGGTTGAAAGTTAAGTCTTATGGAGGTATCTTAAAAAACCCACTGACGCACCTTGAAACTGCCAATAGCAGGTATTTTGTGCCAATAATGAGTGTGTTTAAATTTGAATATTTAGCAAATTTTTGGCCTGAAAATAGTCAAAGTATTCAGTATTTCACTCCAGAATTTTTGCCTTGGCAGGGTGGAGAAGCCTCTGAAACAACATTTAGACCATGAGACACTAAAATTCTCCATTGAAACCCTACTACTATTAGTATTACTACTAATAATATATTAAAGCATGGTTGTGTGGAATCCGAAATGTAGTATTGATCAATTCTACAATAAATACGTAATCACACAAACTGTATCATATCCATCATATCGGAGGTGGATGACACCGACTGGACCATATCTGATTTTTAATAAAAGGCCAATATTGTCCCGATATATCAGCAGACCAATATTTCCATCTAACTCAAATGCCTATTATCACCCTCTCCCTTTCCTCTAACATCCCAGCCAATATTATTTGTTTGCACTCATCCTAGATTAAGAGTACAAGGGATAGTTTCCTTGGTAGAACTGAGTGTTGAAATCATATGACTGATCACTGGAGTGTTGTTGTTTTTTGTTTTTTCCTCACTGGTGGTTTGGTGTGAACTGCAGCTCGAGCCACACTGGAAATCCTCATCCCTGACTTTGTGAAGCAGACGTCTGAGGAGAAGCCTGTTGAGGGCGATGAACTGGAGGTATTTTTTTTTTTTTTTTTTTTTTTTTTTCATTCTCTGCATTTATAAGATGCTCTCATCCAGAGTGGACTGCAGTAAATGCAGGATAAGCTAAAGTTTAGGTATCGCCGACATTAGAAACACGTAATGAAGAGTCCAGCATTGAGGTAGAATAAGTGTCCCTGGAAAGTTAATGCATCTTCAACAAGCAGATGGCTCAATAATGGTAACATTCAATGTGTTCTGTCCCACAGTATTTTAATCATATCAGTATAGAAGACTCAAGGGTGTACGAGCTGACCAACAAAGCAGGTCTACTCTCGCCATATCAGATTCTTCATGAGTGCCTTAAAAGGTAAGAGGTCATGCATTATTCCATGATTTATTATTTATTAAAAAAAAATTATTTTATTTATTTTTGAAGGTCTCTCTGTAAAAGTCAACCAATTATTCACCTGTATAAGGTTGATGGGTGAAGTTGACAAATTATTTATTTCATTGAATGCGCCACAACTTGCAACACTGAAATGAGTGAATGAATAGATAATGAAATGATATTGATTTAATTGATTGGCTCTTCATGAATTTAATTATTTATTTGACAATGCATAATTTCACAATTTAATTTATTTTGATGTACATATTCATGATGACATTTCACAGTTGAACGATTTAGTTATTTAATTAAGTCCAAATATTTCCTCCATACTGCACGGTCTTAAGAGCGCAAACCGTAATTCCCCTAAGCACTGTGCATTGCAAAAGTCTGTTAGAAACCAATAAACACACAGAGCCTGGTACTCCCAAGCACCTAATAATAAAGAGACAATAAAACTTGTTCACTCATGTGCTTTCTGTGTGTCGCAACATGGGAATAATGTTAAATTTCAACTAACATTTGGCTAGTTAACATCCAGGCAAGAGAAAAACAGGTGGGTGCTTATTATTATATTATTATTATATTATTATTTGGACCCTGCTAGCAGCCTCAGAAAAAGACAGCATTACTTTATTAATATCATAAATGTAATGTTTTATTATTATTTTGAGTGTAATTATCTATTAATTTTAAATGAAACATTTCTTCTGTGACTGCAGAAACCATGGAATGGGAGACACCAGCATTAAATTTGAGGTGATCCCAGGGAAAAACCAGAAGAGTGAATATGTGATGACATGTGGCAAGCACACTGTGCGTGGTTGGTGTAAGTAGACCCAATACTTAAAACTCAATACCAACACCAAAAATTGTTATGGTACCAATTGTTGTTGTTTTTTCTTGATAACCAGCCTTACCTAGCTCTAAGCTCCACGGTCTGAGGCTAACCAGTCTATTACAGTACACCATAGCTTCCAATGACAGGTGTATGTTTGCTATCTTCACCACCAGGCAAGAACAAGAGGGTTGGCAAACAACTGGCATCTCAGAAGATCCTGCAGATGCTTCATCCCCACGTGAAGAACTGGGGCTCGCTGCTGCGAATGTACGGCAGAGAGAGCAATAAGATGGTCAAGAAGGTAGGTTCCCTCAGACCAACTCCAGTAAGGAGTCCTGTGGTCAGGGAAAACCTGGAAACAAATTCAATGGGTTGGAAGAGTTGTTTCATTTATCAAAAAAGGATTCAACCTTATACTGGTTTCAGCCTACATCTTGGAGAAGGCATGGAGAAAAGCTCATCTTCACAACTTTCTAACCAAATGATCTTTTTGCAGGAGAACTCGGACAAGAGTGTGATTGAACTTCAGCAGTATGCCAAAAAGAACAAGCCAAACCTTCACATCCTGAACAAACTGCAAGAAGAAATGAAGAAACTGGCCAAGGAGAGGGTAAGAATTGTTCCGAGTCAATTAAATCTGAGTTCTGTCATATATCGCCTGTGTTAGACTTCATTAAGTGTTACATTTAGACTTTGGACATTTAGTTGATTTCTCTTACCCTTAGAAATGAGAATGTGTGCAGCAGTACAATAAGTTTAAATCAGGAGCCAAAGGACTTTGTGTCCCTAGAATACTAACATGATAGAGAAGTGCAAGGTAATGAAATAAGAGACAGAAAGTTGTTTTTTTTCCCCTTTGGGAGCTCTTCTTCACTATCTGATCCTACCATAGCTTGGCTTTTGCTACATTTCAACGCACTCGTCTGCTACTGTTTTCCCACTCAACTAAAATTTTGTTGATTTAAATTTTGTTGTTTTCCCTAAAATAGATATATTACCATTTTGGAAACTAACCCCTCATGAATCACCATTTTAATGTTTTTGTTTATTTCTGTTTCAGGAGGAGACGAGGAAGAAGCCCAAGATGACCATAATGGAGTCTGCCCAGCCGGGGAGCGAACCCCTCTGCACTGTCGACGTCTAAGTCCAGGAATCACTGATGAAACCACGGCACTGAACCCCCCAGTCACTGTCATGCACACCGCCATCCATCACTTTATTATGCATCACTGAGATATATATAATGGCAATACGGCAACGCATTTCACAGAGTCGCTAGAACCGCTCGCTCCCCCCCCCCACCATCTTTTTATTGGTTCACTGTCGGTAGATGTAAGGCTAGGGCAAAATGCACTAACAGACAGTAGAGCAAACGTCGTCTACCTCTCTAGATGCATTCTCCACACGGCACTAGGAAAAGCCACCCAAGGTGCAGAGAAGTCGACGTGACTCGATAATAACACATGAACCACAAACAGAATCTACAATCACATGCTTCTCTAACTGCAAAGAACCACTAGACACCTTGGGTTTTGTTTTGTAGTGCCGCTTTCAGCAGCTGCAGACTCACAGCGCCGGCACCTATAGGTTTACGTTTGTGCTTAAAACATTTGAAAGGGATTACTGATACTTGTGTATTTATGCCGTTCATTTAATTCGGAAAACAAAGTTACATGTCGTTTATTGGGTATTTTAATGGTCGGTGTTATGAATATTTTGGGTGGTGAATACAAATATGCTGTTTTGTTTTTCTTCAGAATGGCCAGATATCGTCTTGGTTTGCACGATTTAAAAACATGCGTTGTGAAGTGATCACTATTCAGAACTATAGTTATGCACTCGTGTCCTGTCAGATATTTTTGTCCACTGATCATGCTGTTGGTACAGAAAAACTGCATTTTGAGTATTTGGGAGTGACTTTTGTTCTTTAGTTATGTATAAGAGGGACTAATTGCCTTTTTGTTTGCTCTGGCAATACAGGAAACATATCAGCAGACGGCTGTAGAGGCTGATCTGTCAAACTAATGTCCTGCTCCCCATACTAACATTGCAGAACCCCCAAGCACAGGGCCACAGAGTACTGTAAGAGGTGACGTACAAGGTAAAGGTTGTTTTGTTTTATGCTTTTAGGTGTATCTAGCTTTTTAACACGCTGACTTTTTATCACTAACTCGCAATGCCATGCACTCCAACCAACCACTTGGTACAGTTCAGTTACTTTTCATTTTCAGTGCTCTTATGGAATCAAGTCGGCTACATGTTGCCTTAGTTAATCCATTTCATGAAGGGCTCTGCGTATATACATTGGACCTAAAAACACCCTTCGAAGGGAAGTGGAAAGACCAAGCCCCCTTTACTTGATATAAAGCATTTATCGTTTAGCCAATTAACATTTTTAATGGTGATATAGCCTATAAGACATTGATACTCTAGGAAAAAAAATAAACTGCCTACAGCATGTGCAGATTTTTAAGAATTGTCTTAATGGATTGTGTATTTGGTTTGTGTACATTTGCCATCATTGTGACAGTTGATCATGTGTCTCGATCGTCATATTTTCTGACCCGGAGTAGAATCACAAACTCTTCAAAAGGCAGTCTGCCAAAATGAAGTCGGTACACTTACCTCGAACAAAATGCGATCAAGTCATTCAGTCCAACAAAAGCTAAAGAAGCAGTGCATACCAAAGCTTAAATACAGTCTTATGCATTTTATAGAATACTTAATGTTGCTGCAAACTGCATACAATAGAAAAGTCTATCTATATAAACAGGATAATACATAGATGCAATACTTGCTGGAACAAAATAGAAACTGCTGTGCATTCATCGTGTGAAGTATTTGGCCTGTGCTTTTTCCAGAATGTTCAATGCATACATGGACACTTCACAATTTGTAGACACAAGCCTGTTGTGATACTGTAGGTCGCTTGAAGAATGTTGCTTTCCCTACCTTCGTGTGTGTTCTGTCTTGCCAACTGTGTGTCTGTGTGAAGAAAAAAAAAATGCTTTTACACTTGTTGCCGTTGGAGTTGTACCAATGGATTGTTTGCTTGAGATGTTGCTGCCTAGAAAATGAAGTATGTATTGCAACTTGAGCTCTATGACTTCAGTGATATTCGTTATGCAAAATAAATTGTCTTGACTAATAAGTAGAAGGGCTTGTTTTATTCATTCAATCTGCAAAAACATGTTGAAATATGCACAAACTAAGAGGCACTGAACAAACTGAAGTGCAACTTTGCTAATGAAAGCTCTGAAACTAAATGGGTATAATAAGGACATAAAGTACAACAGTGTTTAGTTAAGCAGATGCGATGCATATTATACTACTAATTCTGTTCTCCAAGAGTGGACATGAAGCACAAATTACAGGTCATTGTATGGTGAAAAAAACGAATAACCGACTTAAGACATTTTCATTCTCTTTTTAAAGGCCTCAAATTTAGATGAGTTTTCCAGACTTTTTAAGGACCTGCAGATGCCCTGTTGAAAGAAACTGTTCTAAAAAAAACGTTAGAATCAACAAATGAATAACAGTGCTGTCATTAACTTAATAGGCCATTTATTTATCCAAAGCTCCTTGGAGTACTGAGTGCATCCATTTATAGGTATGGGTAGCCTCGGTCAAACCCCTAACCCTGCTCGTTTCAGTTCCATGCTATACAGGACCAGGCTAAGAGGCAGTCTCTGCCTGTTTGTCGCTGGTCTCGCCCTGGGAGTTGTAGTCCACCCTCTCCAGAAGCAGCAGCATCTCCACATGCATGGTCTGGGGGAAGAGATCGACGGCCATGGCTCTGACCGGACGGAACGGGGCTCCGTGGACTCTGTTGGAAGGCGCTCTGCACAGGCTGAAGAGAGGCACGCAATTACCACTAACTCTACATGAAGAGTCACTCCAAAATAAGATCCACCATGTTAAACAATGTGACACTTACTCTTCCAAAATGATAGCTGACATGACAGTAAAACCTCTGACACAGCAATTAGACCATCATGGGACTAAAACTTTCCATTGAAATCTAGGCTGAGTTGGTGAGGATAATGGTAAACATTCATGCACACTTGTGTGGAATCTGATCAAAATGTTGCATAAGAATCAATTCAGCTTAAGGGCTATAGAGACCAGTGTAGTATCGATCAATGATGTAATATGTAATCAATAAATCGCCTCCATCATATCGGCAGTTCATGTCACTGACTGGCCGTTATCTGATTTTTAATAGCAAGGCCAGTATCTTTAAACTGATGATTGCTATCATAAAAGCACAATTAAAAGGTAATAACTCACTCAATGAAGTTGTTCATGGCTGCTTTGGCATTGCATGCCACATACACCAGCCTCTTCAGATGCTCTGCTCTCCTGATGGCAAGGATCACCTTGGAATCTGTGACCACAAGAAGTGAGAAATGACAAAAAGGACTTGAGGGATCTTCCTAATAGGTTCTCCATGAAGGTGAAACGTAACAAAAAAAGACAAATTTACTCTGACATGACGTGAGAGCGGGATCAGAGACACAAAGGAACAAATCATGAACTGAGCTCAGACTTCATTATAATGAATGGTGATGTTTTAGTACTTTTTTTACTTACGTAGGCCTGCTCTCGGTGGATCCACGATGGCTGTGACGTTCGGTGACACAAGAGCATTGAGAATTTTGGGGAACTCATCCTCAGCCTTCCCACGGTGAAATTCAACATTACTAAGCCCTTAAAAAATAAAAACAACAAATTGACAGACCTGACAAGCAAGTGGAAAACATACTGTATTTATTTTGGAATACAATCATTATCTTAAGTTTGTCATTCAGTATCAATAATGAAGTACCAACTTCTATTTACATTTTATGAATCATTTACAAGGTAGTGGATGTCACTTTTTCCAAAATGGTGAATACTGGAGTTAAACAGATACTGTATATCAGTTTACAGATATCTGGTTGATTTGGGCCTTTCAGTAAAAATCCCTTCACCTGTATTGATTCTAAAGCACCATTTTGGTGGGGAAAACTGAATCCTTCCAATTTTCAAAACATTTTGGCAGGGAAAATGGTCAAATGTAAAGACATTAAATAATTGCACAAAATTTTGGCTGATCAATCTAACAATGTGAGTATCGGCCTTCACAAACCCTTATCAGTCAAATGCGAGAGAATACATCTCTTTGGGAAGTAACTCTGTGTTCTCCTACCGTTGAGCTTTGCGTTGACTTTGGCATCCTCCACTGCTTCCTGGCAGAGCTCGATCCCAATCACCTTCTTCACCCTCTGGAAGCAGAAGGGAACAGAGCGGTCACAACCTGCTAGCAGGGGAACTCCAGTTGTATTCCAAAACTCCATGTATCCATTCCAGAAAAAACTCAAGGTCATCATTCAATATCTCTCAAATTAAGACGATCCAAAAGTGTTTTAGGTTATTATAATTTGTGCTATCAATTATGTTTGATTGATAGGACAAAATTTTTTAAGAGTAGGTGTTGGAATTTGCATTAAATTTGTATCTCCCAAGAAAATCTTCCTCTTCATTCATGAAGGTAATGTGCACTGTCATTTGTAGAGTGGTGCTGGGAACACAAAGAGTGCACTTATTTTTTTATGTCAATACTTTTGGTGCAGAGGTGACTGTGCGTGTGTGGGAAAAACCTAAAATGAAAATTTTATGATCTCCATTAAATTGGGTCATTGCATAGGTAAATTATACTCATACAGGAAGAAAAAATAGAATATAATAGTTATTCCTCTTATCAAAAACTCCATACGTACACAAACCATATGTACAGAAGAAGTGACAATGTGCATTGTCTGTTCGCATCATCACTGTCATTATCAAAGCATATTTACAGATGGATTAAGTCTTTCCTTGTTTAGATGATTGCGACCGACCAACATTACCTTAGCCAGAGAGAGGCCGATGGTTCCTGTCCCGCAGCACACATCCAGTACTGTGCTGTCCTGGTCCAGCTGGGCCCATTCCCCCACCGCAGAGTACAGCACCTCTGCTGCTCCTGTATTCACCTAGCAGGGACCCAGGCAGACACACACAGACAAGACAATGATGGTTTACTAGCTAACAAGCTGACATTGTCTAAAACACAAAATCGATCACATTAATCAGTGGCAAAATGATCAGTTCCCATTCAAAACCTCTATTGAATTCTGCTGACAGCCAAATTGTACATTTCACAAATATCAGCTATCAACAGCTGCAATCCAAATATATCAGTATCAGCCTTGGGAAAATCCCAGATCAGTTGAACATTGGTATTCATCACTGTTATTAAAACACACAACTGCTCCAGTGCAGCTGCTGAGTGGCCAACTGTAGGAAGCTGTGGCTGTACTGGGACGCTCCCAGTGTGAATGTGTGGAATGACTGAATGTGAAGCAGGACATTGCTGAAAAAAAATAGCATGGTGTTCTGCAAATCATCCCTAGGTAAATAAAGTGTTTTCCCTTTGACTCACCTGGAAGAAGGAATGAGGGGATATTCTGAATTTCAGACCCAGCAGCTCCTCATGAATGTAGCCCTCTCCAGCCACCAGCTCACAGGGCAAGTCCTCCGGGTTGGGGGATTTCCTTAGCAGACGAAAACATCAGTTAAAGCTGAATGTATGTATGTATGTAGAGAGCATTGTACAGTCTACTGTCCATCATGTCTTGCCATATCCCTTTGCACTATATTCGGGGTCCTGTTGTCCCTGTGCCATCTGTGTCAGTGTGTATTGTATTACTGCAGTATGTCAGCTGTCAACATGTCTCTGCACCGCTGTCACCAAGAGAAATTCCTGTACTTTTATTGTACTTTCGCGATTCAAGTTATTCTGATTCTGTCAGTCACTGTGCTTTTTTATCTTACCTTTGACCCTCTCTGACAAAGTAAAGGGAGGTTACACCGCTGTCTTTGCCCTCTCCCTCTGTGAAGTGCTTCTTTAAAGAGCTCTTTAATGCATCGAGTTCCTCTTCTTCGAGTTTCTGGAGAGTCGTTGAGCAAAAGAATAAGTGATCAAAGAGCGAAAGGCTGGGGGAAAATACACCCCTGACTTAATGAGGTGCCTGCTAACAGCATGTAGTACACAAGTCTTGAAAGTATAGCCGCACACTCACAGCTCCACAGCAGAATAAATCTGAATTAATATTCAACAGGAACAATATAGGTGTATTCTGTTCTCAATATAGGTCTATTCTGTTTTCAAGTCTAAAAGAGAAAGCGATCAAACATTGTGATTTTGCTTTACAATTGTGCATTTCACATTGCGTTACAAAAGAAATGGATGGTTCATCATTTCAGCACCTGTGGGTTGAAGAACACCATAGCCATGGCTTGTTTGGTCCTTGTGGTCCGCACTGTCAGCTGCTTCCAGTGCCCTTCATATGTTTCAGGACTGTACACGGAGTATGGTGTTGTCCTGTGTGTAAATAATGGGGCAATATTAGATGTAAAGTATTTGCATTTTAGGGGAGGGTATACAGGTAGTATACTAGCATGGGGCTGGTTGGAAAGGCCACATGTTGTTGAAAGGCAAACTTTTAAGGCGTAATTTTAAATTAAATGCAATTAGTTGAAGCTGAATGTGATTATTATTGAATTTAACTTTTGACTAGAATTTCAAATTCAGTTTTTAAAATTGTCTCAATTCAGACAGAAACATCCAGGGAAAAAGCAAACAATCAAAGATTCAATCCAACAACATCAGAGAACGTACTGGTAGTTTTCAGTAGCTAGTTGAAGTTTTCATCCTTGACGCATTTCTGCATTTTCACTAGCTACCTTTCGGTCTGGAACTTGTCCAAAATGGCCGCCAAAAGACTGAAAACCAAGTCAGCATATGTCCGGAAATGCCCACAGTGGCTAGTGAAAACTACTACTAGTAGCACACCTATTATAGTCACCGACAGCCTCCTATATCCATTTACCATTTGCTGTCAGCAACCTTGTCAACAAGGCTGATGCTATTCATTATGTTTCTTTGTGTAAATCCTGGGTATAGTCATCACAGTTCCATTATTAGATAGCAACAGACTTGTTGACTGCCAGAGTCTTCAATACTTCCACACTCAGCAAAACACCATTGCCATAAAAAGTTTGCTACTACTGGAAATCACTTTGATGATAGATGTCATCAGACATACATGAATCATTTGTGAAGTAATGTCACAGTCAAAAAAACATCAAAAACAAAACATATGATCAAGCTCTACATCTAGAGGATATACTACCTGGGTCGTATTATACATGTCAAATTCAATCCACTCCTCCAATTGGAGGTTTCAATCATTCATAAGACACGCTTTTATGCAAATTCCCCATAGGGCACAATTATATGTGGTCTCTCTGAAGGACAGGATGGTTCCATAATTGACCACTAGGGGGCAAAAGTGCGTTTTTGAAGTCGCATGATGTCTGTGTAACCCATAAAAAGTCTGTGCTAGTTGTACCAGTACTGCGATGTTGTTGGATTGAATCTTTGCTTTTCTCCCTGGATGTGTGTCTGAGAGAGACGCTCACACATACAAACACACCACATTGTCAAACACCATGAATATTTCATACTTAATGAACTTCTGAAACTCGCTGACCACTCTCTTGGCCTCAGCTGAGACGTGGCTGGTGTCCCCCGGCCCCACCACAGCACAGGAGCCTCCTTTATACTTTCCCAGACGGAAACCGATCGTCTTGTCCTCGCCATCTGCGCCCATTGAAATGAGGAACTCACATTTGTTTCTGTACTCTGTCTGCCATGATATAGTTGGAGAAAGACAGTTTAACAGGATTAGAGGTCTTAGACGCCACCTTCCAAAATTAGATATTTGCCTTTATGAAAAAAGCAACACTTGCTCATACAATGTCACTGATGGCACTACATTTAAAACGAGTTGTGGTACTTTTTAAAAGGATACATCTTTGGTTGACACTGATAAGACTTTTACAGACTGGATCCCCTGTATGTTAAGACACTGACTTATGAACTTCAGGTAATATTTAAAAAACACAACAACTGATATACAGTGTGGGAAGGAAATAGGAATGAAAAAAAAACATCTACAACATCTCTGCAGCTATATAGCGTTTTTGGAATGAAACTCTTCATATGTGTATCTCATATGTGAGTTGAGTGATATTCAACACGTGATTATACCTGAGAGGGAGACGGCCGAATGGCTTCTAGAGGACAACACATTTTGTTGTACTTCCCTTTCTGCGCAAACAGCCACGGCAACATGGCTTTGTTGGTGCTGCCAATTTCCCTGGAAAACAATCGCATAGTATTTACTTTAGGAGGTTTGAACCACACTTGTAGTTAGTATACTATGCATTTTTTTCTACTGCAAAAGTGTACCATCCCCATACTGATACAGCAATACCTTATGTAGCACCTGCTTTTTTCCATTATGTTTTGTGTAAAGTTTTAGTCTCCCATGATGGTCTAAATGCTGTACATTTGTATTATTTGGAATGTTTTGGCATGAAAAAGGTCAAATTTAAAGATACTGAATGTCAACACAAATTATTGGCCATTTGTAGCTTCCATACAAAAATACTGGTGTTGGCTTTCAATCACCCATAAGGTCAAACCCCAATACTGATGCTGCACAATACCCAAGGTTGGTCCAGTGTGGGGAAAGCATGGTACCACACATATCTATACATGTATGTAAGTATGGTGTCATTTCAGTGCAGTGATGACTCGGTATAAACCTACTTGGCCAGCCTCTGCAGAACCCCCTCCACCTCCTGCTCCTTCCTCCTCAGCTGCTCCTCGTAGGGCACGTTCCACAGGGGCGTCACCACGTTGGCTATCTGCACGCTGAGGGGCTCCTCCTCCTCCTCCGCCGCCTCCCGACGCTTGGAGGCGGGCTGCCCTCCCCCCGCCGCGGCCTCTCCCTCCTCCTGCTGCTGCCGCCTCTTCCTCAGGATGGGGTCGGCCTTGGGCTTGGCCAGCCGCACGGCGAGCACCTGGCCCTTCCACTGCATGCCGTGCACCATCTTCATGGCCTTGTCGCGCTCCTCCTCGTTCTTGAAGGTGACGAAGGCGAACGTCTGCCGGCCGAACAGCTTGATCTTGTGCGGGTTGACGCCGTGCTTGGCCAGGAACTTCTTCAGGTCGTTGAAGCCGATGAACTTGGGCAGGTTCTGGATCTCCACTTTGTAGATTTCAGAGGTGAACAGGTCGCCTTTGATGTAGCGGTACATGCTGGGGTCAGAGCCCGCCTCGCCCTCTCCTTCAGCTTTGGCCTCTGCTTTGGCACCGTCCATGGAGTCCTCTGTTTGGTCCTCAGCCCTCTCCTCCTTCGAGGGGGGCGTATCAGCCACAGGGATGTCACTAACATCCGCCATCATTCTGTTTGGGGGGGAAATTACCAAAGCGATTAGCAGGCAGATAAACTCTTACATACGCAGGACAAGAACAGCATTTGTTTCCTCTCATGCATGAAATTATTTAGCTCTGATAGTCCTGGGAAGGTTCACAATATTGACATTTCTCCTACCAGCACAAAGGTCAACTAGGTTACTGTAATACTAAATACTGAGAGGCTTGACAGGATAGGTAGGCGAGGTGTGTTCAAGTTCAACTTGAGCCATTTTAAACGTTTTTAAATGCCCGTTGGAATGACTTATAAGAGCTATTTCGCCATTGAACTAAATGTGACAGTGAAAACAACGGTAACCGTTAGTCCTATCAGAATACAGGTCTGCATGACTTCGCTTATTTCTCATCGGAAAAGCAGCGCACCAAGAAACATTTTCAAGACCTCTAAAAGTGAATTTGACAGTAAACTTGTTACATGTAACACATTTTAAGGCATTTAGTTTACACAATATGATTTAAGACATTAGAGACTTTCAGGACCTGCAGCCTCACTGGGTAGAGGCAATACTGCTCTGATATTAGTAATAGTGACAGTAGCTTCGACTTCGAACATTTCGACTGTAGCAAAAAAATATGTCAATTTATCGTTTCTTTGCATGCTAAATATCAGAAACGCCGTGGATATATTTATAAAGAGTTACCAAGTTAATACGCACTCAGACAGCCTACCTGCTTGCATTCACTTTCACTTCTCAGTACTCACTAGAAACTATAGGGCGCCGCCATGTTAGTTTAGCCACGTGCAACAACGAACTTCTTCTTGTAGGGATTGCGGCAGTGTAGATGCTTCACGGCATTTTACTGCCGCCTACCGGTCAGAGTGGCAAAAGTCACTTCATATCGTATTCGCTGATATAGGCCAGTCCAGTGTGGAATTAAATATTTTCCTTTCAATTAATTGATGATTCTTGCCTCGGCCAAACAAAACAATGAACTTTGAACTGAGACTTTTTTTAAGTGTTAGCCAAGATGGCGACGATCCAGATATCCGACTTGAGCATGAGGCCAGCTGGGCCATGTGATTGAGTTGTGTTGAGTGGTGTAACATGACAGTGATGGGATAGAGAGGTCCACTGCTCCACCTCTCATACCACAAAAGCCCTGTGCAGCACCACGGACAGCAGTCCTATGAACTCTAAGTATTCTGTTACAATTATCAGGTAACTAATAAAATAACAGGTGATTAAAATCAAATGACAGCCACAGCCAATGAGCTGTATATATGGTGAAGAACCATATTGGTAAAGCACCATGCATGTGACATCATGGGAATACTATGAATGAGTTGCACCACCGCTTGTGTTACTACTTTAAATGTGATCTGGGGAGATGACTCCAAGCTTGATGCTAATGTTACATTACTTTGGACTGAGCTGACTACAGCTTCATGACATTTGGCATCAGGATGCACTTTCAAAACAAACAACTGAGCCTGCAACTATGTAATTTCCAAGGCTCTCCACTCCTGTCGGCTCTCCCCGCTATGTAGTGTCTTTGATGATAACACATCTTTCTTTTAATTACACTCCATCATCATTAAATGTTATACAAAATTGACAGCTTTAAAACTGTTGATGATCCACTGCAACATTTACAAATGCATGGTACATATTAGCAGCTGGATCATAAGGCCGACTGCATCGCTCTTGAAGTTTTTCAGAGTCCTCAGCTCCTCCACCTTTGAAACACTACAGCAATGTTCACTCGGGCTTTGGAGCGGACTTTGTCATTGTAGACTTTGTCGGCCTTTCTGGGCTTCACTGCGGTTCATGGTTGGGCAAATGAACCTGTAAGAAGTTCTGAACTCAAGGGTGTGTGTGGAGAATTTCCACCAAAACAGAGAGAACGGACCTGACTGCTTGTTTAGAAAGCTTGAAATCTCAGCAGCCATTGAGGTAACAGTGGAGTGACTCTGATCAACAACACTGCTGAACCCCTGCTGATGTATTATGATCAATTTGTACAACCAGCCAGTAAAATATTACTGATTGTTCCTTAATAAAATATTTTAGTCTTCAACTGTTCAAAATCTCACTTGAGACTGAGGTAGGACTCTAAGACTCTGTAGTAAACTACTGCAACAAACAACTACAATATTGTGACTATAAAAGAAATCAGTGTATTTATTTATTTATTCCTTTATTCTAACCACTGTGAAGGCTCCCTGCAGAATACACTCACACTGCGCTTGCTTCAGCTTGAAAGGTTAAAAATTCAAATTCATTTGAAAGAGTTTAAAAATGTGTTTAGAATTTGATTACCTGGAGCTTAAACAATTGAATGAAATGAAATGGAAAGCTGACTTCATGTTTTATGGCTCCTACAGTTGCAGTAATAGTAGTAGTAGTAACACTATTCCAGTATTTCTGTATTATTGATTTGGTACAGGAAGGCAGGAAGAAAGAAGGAAGGACGGACTGATGATGATGATGGATAGACAGACTAAACCTTCTTTCCTTCCTTCCTTTCATTTGGCACTTGTCAAGTCTTGTAACATTTGCTATGATTATCAATTAGATAGGTCGATAGACAGATAGATGGACAGATAATAACACCAATTAATTGTGTTTATTTGCTCTGTTTCCATGAGCTGTGAAGTGAATTTGACTGAACTGTCACTGACTTTGTTTCTAAATCCAGCTCTACCCAGAGGAGGCAGTTGAGTGTAAGGATGTGTGGGCGTTCGCAGGCCTCATGGAATGGATGATGGAGGTTGATGCTGAGCGGAGAGCCACGCCCGGCGACGCTCTGCAGCATCCCTTCCTCACCATGAGCCACCTGGAGGACTCCTACGCCACCAGCTCTCAGTAAGTGTGTGTGTCTGTGTGTGTGTTAGCAGACAAAGCAAATGGTTGGACAGGTGCTTGATTGATGGATAGAGGGAAGGATGATAGGATTGATTGATTGATGTACTGATTGATGGATTAATTGATTGATTGTCATACTTCTTGCAGTGTGAAAGAGTCCTTCCTGGCCATGAAGGCTTTCTGTCATGACAGCACATCAGCCACAACTGACTCTGATAACAGAGCTTCAGTCACTAGTGTCCCGGTTGACAAGGCTTCCATCACCTCTGTCCCGGTTGACAAGACTACTACGACTACCATGACTGCTACCACTGTCCCAGCTGACGGGGCTTCCACTCCCTCTGACCCGGCTGATGAGGCTTCGACCGCTGTCCCCACTGAGGTCAAGAAAAAAAGTAAGATACAAGTCCAAATTTGATCTGTACAGGTTATTATTTCTGATTCATATTATATTTCCTACTATTGAGCGAAGGGTGATCATTTTACTAAAGAGTTCAGACCAGTTAAAAAGATGCGGTGATTCCTCTCCAGACTGAGGAAGGCCCTCCATCATTGCTTTCCTCATGCTGAGGAGTAACAGGCTTCATTTACACTGCTGCTTAAAGTCCCAGTTCAGATTTTTTTCCCTACCAATCCACTTACCAATTTCCAATGCAGATCTTGTATCTTTGCTTCAGATTTACTGCAACAAATACTAACAAGCACACCCACATTTAGGATACATCTATTATAAAATAGAAGTGGTGTTAAAAATACTGTTCTTTGGTGTTAACAGATTTGATCAAACTCTCGCTTAGGTGAAGGTATGACAACATTGGGAAACACTTTAAAGCATAAATTGACTTTTACCAACATGCTTGTAATGCAAAGGTTTCCTCCTATTTGGCACCTTGAGAAGCCCATGAAGTCGCGCCATTTCCAATGTTTTCTAAATTTCCAACCAATCGTAATCACTGTTTTCCATTTTTCCATTATTATTAACATTAAAAAAAAAAAATTAAGATTCAGGTCCAGGAGGCGCCACCCTGCCAGCCCAGTGACAGTATATTTTCAACCTTTTATAGATTTAAAGATTCATGTAATGATCTTTTGTTAGTTGTCTCTGATCTCCCTTGGTTTACTTTTCTGTCCTTGCCTTGCTTAAATTGCTTTTGCTGCCAATTTGCACTATATAAATTATTAAATAAATATAACAAAAGTTATATTTTATATTATTAGCCTTTTTTATTTAAATTGTATGCTGCAATATATTAATGTTTATTTTGTATTTACCAGTACTAGTAGCAGTAGAAGTAGTATTTTTTACATTATTATAGAAGTAATCCATTGATATAAATGACTTTACTAAATAGAAATTTGACTAATAGAATTATCTCTGATATTATTTGTGTGAGAAGTGGTGCGCGCGCTGCCACAATGTGGGCGCGGGCACACGTAGGAAATTCGGCGCGCGAAAGCTGCAGCAGGAAGCGACAGGAGCTGAAGGGAAACGGCGGCGAGTTTGGGTTTTGAATCTATCAAACAACTTCCATAATCTGCAAACATCTACATTAATATGGCAGATCCGAAGGTGAGATCACGCTTTGTAGGTAATCTTAAGCATCGGGCCCGTGTTGAAACAGCAATTTTGTGTCAAACGGTGCATTTTAGTTGTCATTCGTCAAAGTTTGTAGAGGAAGCTGCGAGACAAAAATGCCGGCAATGATGTTGTCTCTGCCGCGATGTTAGCAACGATTACTGGAATACTAAGTGTATAAGGTCTTATTAAACGCAAGAGCTACCAGACAGTCTAGTTTGAAATGTTTATTTCAGGTTCAGTGTGTTAACGTGAGCGTCTTAGTGCTTTGCCGCCTTTCTTTAAAGTTAGCAAGCTCAGAAGTGGTCTGAAGTGGGAAGCCAGGCAGCATGATAACGTTAGCCACATACTACTAATAGTACCCAGTTAGCATGGCAATGTCCATAACAAAACTAAAATATCGTAACCGTCATGTATTTACACGAGGTAGTGCAAGATCGAAATGCATCTAATCCGCCAGCCACAGTAGCTAACGAAAGCTAAGTTCCTTGGCTTTGTCTGCCAAGCATGACAACAGTTGCTAGCTGGCTAATGTTAGCTTACTTTGGCTAATTGTAGCAGGATTTAAGAGGCAGTTACTCTGGATCACTGGACAGATAACACCAGCAAGTGTACATTACATTCCCTGCGCACTAGTGCAATAATTATGTAACCTGCTAAATTACTAGTTACGGTATGAGTTAGCAACACTCATTGAGGTTAGCAAATGGCCAACGATTAGCTTATCTGGACTAGCTTGCTAGCGTGTGCTGTGGGAGGCCTAACTTAACATCAAGTTAGCTTTGAAAGGAAAAGTTGATTAGCTAGCTAGATTTAACCTCAGATAATATGTAACTATGGTAGAATGTAATAGCGACGAGACTAAACTTTAAGTCTAGCTTCAAAACCACTCAAGCTAGAGAGCCCGTTAAACGTCTGTTTAATTATACAGCTAACCTATATGTGATCATTAACGTTATTGGCATGCATGTAACTTACCTAGTAAAGCTAACTTGAGCTACGTCGCTACAAAGAAGTGCCATTGTGATGAAGCTAGCTAACTTGGCTTGTCATCCAGCTAACTAGCATAGCATAGCTAGAAAGAATAATTAGACACTATTAGCCAGAAGTTAGTTTGCCAGTCGGGAGAAACTCCAATATTGTGGTGCTAGGCGCCACCCGTGTATACTTCGTCCCTTTTCAGCTAATGACACGCTGTACATGAGCAACGACTATTCACATGGGGCTATTTCCCTCTTTTACAAGTTGGTACAGGCCATGGGGTTGATTGCTTGATATCAACTGATTGAAAAAAAAAAACACATTAAAGTATAGCCTACTTAAATTGGCCAGCTCAGTTGTTTGTCGTCTTTGTCCCCAATTGTTTTTTGGTGAGGCTTATGTTTATTTTTGCCAAGTACTGTAACTTTTTTGAACTAATAAACACTGATGTGAGAACATTTAATCCCATCTCACATCAAAGATGCTTGGCTCAGCACCAGTAACAGCGAGTTACAAAAGGCTTTGCCTGTTCCCCCCACAAAAGCTTTACTTCCCACCCGTGATCTCTTAAATCCCTCCATTGATGCATCGATGGCTAGTAGGTCAGTAGAGCCCATTATTGACACAACCCAATAATGTTTCATTGAGTTTTAAAGAACCACGCTGACCTGTATCACAGGCCTGATTACTTGTACTCAGTTCATAAAATTAAATGTCTGGTACAAATCGGAGTGTGTTTGAGTTTTGATTTGATGATATATATTTTTTTATTCTGTCCTTCAGGACCAGGAAGACCACGAAGCCTCCACAGACAATGCAGAGGACTCAAACCATGATCCCCACTTTGAGCCCATCGTGTCCCTTCCGGAGCAGGAGGTGAAAACATTAGAAGAGGATGAGGAGGAACTTTTCAAAATGTAAGTAGCTCCTAAGAGCTTATTTTGATCACCCGAATGTAAATTGTCACAGAACGATTCTGATTTAATGTCATCTGTCTTTGTGGGGGAGTGTGTGATGGTCTGGTGATCCAGTTTAATGAACGCTGTGGCGTCTTCACTGAAAGTGACGACCTGTGAATGAAGTTTACTTTTCTCCTCCCAGGCGGGCTAAGCTGTATCGCTTTGCCTCTGAGAACGACCCCCCAGAGTGGAAGGAGCGAGGCACTGGTGACGTCAAGCTGCTGAAACACAAAGAGAAGGGCACAATCCGCCTACTGATGAGGAGAGACCGGACCTTGAAGATTTGTGCCAATCATCACAGTGAGTCAAATGGACGATTCCAATTGTTACTAGTGATGATGATGGCAGCTATTTCATTCTAATAGTTACAAAGGAAGAAAACACATATTAGCTATCATCAACTATAATCAAGGGAAGACTTGGATTGCTGGCTCCAAAAGCAAATGTTTGGCCAAACACAATATGTAGGCTTAAGCTGAATGTAGTGCACGCTGAACCCTTGATTTGAAAGCTGTATGCACACAGGCACTTTAAGTCTACCTGTGCATGCTCGCTCGTGTATATGTGTGTACATTTTGCCATCATCATCCCATAACAAACCCAAGTGTATTTTCTGATGTACATGTATGTGCTTGGTCTGCATAAAGGTAAATGCACCTCTGCTCCCCATACTTTGCCATGATATTTAAATGGTTGTTTTTGGGGTTTTTTGTAATCAATATTGCACATGATAAAATGCTTCCCTTTTGCTACAATAATATCTCCAGCACCTCACTTTTCTGTGGCATCCGTGGTAAGCACTGGACTCTAGGTGAAGGCCAGGGTGCCTTGAAGACTTGGGGCATCATTTATAAAAATGTTCACTGTCTTTTCAGACATTATCAGGATCCACAGTATGGATCATGATCATGTTGCTTTTCTAAGACTATTTTGCAAGTTACTGAACAGTACAATCCAACTGGTAACTATAGAATACTTGTATTGTGACGTGCTGTGTGTGTGGGAGCATGGAGGCAACCCTATATTGGAGATGATAGTGTCATGTCCTATAAATCCTGCATTCTTCACAATTCAAGTTACTGCACATCATAACAATAGTTGGCATCTTTATGAAAGCCATGGACAAATACATTTATGAAGTCTTAAATAAAATCATAAACCCATCAGTTTCCCTTTTAAGGCCCAACTGAAATTTGTGTCCAGTCGACCATGAAGGTTTGCACACGGCTCAGTTCTCAGTTCTCTCTCTCATGCCTGCAATACCTCGGCTTAACCAGCAGGTAATGTTCATATGTCAAGTGAAGACCTGACACAGGGCTACGATCATTTCCACGTCAAGTGAAATTCTATTTACTATTGGTAATGTTCACAGATTGACTTGGGACTCATCAAATTTTTATCAAATAATACATTTTTAACAATCAGGTATTATAAACATGCATTGCTGGCTCCAGTAAGGCCTCCTCCACAGTAATGGCACAAAACTATGTAAACGTAATGTTGTCATAATACAATTATGCATTAGCAAAACCATGAACGTCCACTCAGTAGTTCTGCAACCACTAGGTACATAATGCTATATATCAGGCTTATGGGTCTGGCTTCATGTGTATCCTAACCCCGTTTCCCCTCTTGTGAATTTCAGTTAGCCCTATGATGGAGCTGAAGCCCAATGCCGGCAGTGACAGGGCCTGGGTTTGGAACACACTAGCAGATTTTGCAGATGAATGCCCCAAGCCTGAGCTTCTGGCAATACGCTTCCTCAACGCAGAAAGTGAGTATTCATTCACCCAATCCACGTAACATTGTGACGTCAGAAAGTTGCCAGAACCAAGGTTTAATTTGTTGGATCATAACAAAAGTGTGTGTTCACACCGTGAGCCATTCGTTTTGTGGTACCAGAGAAATGTCCCTGGAAAAGTTGGCTGCCATTGAGCATTTCGGCAATGTCATCCATCAGCAGCTGATCTCATACTAGCCTGCTGTATGTCCCGTCTATCAATGCAACACCATTATCTCTCCAGCTCAAATTGGCCATTACACTGTAGCATGGTGATGTGAATATAGACTAACATTCTGTTCTGTTTTCAGATGCTCAGAAGTTCAAGGGGAAGTTTGACGAGTGCAAGGAGGAGGTCAGGAAATTTCAAGAGGGAACAGGTACATGAAAGTTCACACTTCAAATGCACTTCATCTCTAAGCATTTATATCATAGAACACATACCCCCAAAACACCACCACTGATTACACACTTTGCATCTTTTTGGCAGAGAGGCTCAAAAGGCAACATTACACATTTAATGAGACTTAAATTTATACCTGTTGAACATGCAGACTCACTCTGTTCTTTGCTGCTCACGTTGGCATGGAACTTTTTCTGTCTGCTACACTAACGCAGAATATAGCACTTGCTGGCCTTCTGAAAGGCTAGTGTCAGTATGTTCTGCAACATGACCATTCGAATTTTCACTAGGTTTTCCAATATGACCATACATGGCAAAAAGACACTAGATAACTAGTCTTCAAACCGTGTGTGTATGAAGAGATTGGATAATCTTGGAGTTAGATGACTGACAGTGTAGTTGACAGTCAAAATGGCAGTCATGCTGACTTTTCTGCAAGACAAACTCACATGCCGGACAGGCTGGTGGCACGCACCTGGGTTAGGGCTGCACGATATATCGTTTCAGCATTGTCATCGCAATGTGCACCTGCGCAATAGTCACATCGCAGGACGTGCGATGTCAAGTAAGGCAAATTAACTCAAACACATCATGCTACAACTTTTTTGCTGCTTGATACAAAAGGAAAACTCGCACGGTTCTCATTTTCCATGACTAATCTACAAGAGAAGTCTGTCTGGTATAACATAATTTACTCCAATTTAAGGGTTTGTTATAAGAGTAACGCATGTTACCTTTCCAGCTTTCACGGCTCCGAACCGTAGTTGGGAAGCCTCTGGTGTTGTGCTAGCCTATTTTAGCTTAGCCTGGCTCGTAGCCGGTAACAAGCTTTTTACTAAGTGTCCGGACCAACTCTGCAGTGGAGAACTGGCACTTTATTTCGGTACAGCAGCGAACATAATGCACAGCCTCTCGGTGACGTTCTAAGCTCTTTTCCCGCTAACTATGCTAACTTTACTCACTCAGTTGCATCCTGCAACTCACTCAGGCTGCGGCTAAAAACACACTCACTTCCTACTACGTCACCCGCGCAGGTTACCCACAAGGCCACCTTCTTAAAGGGGCAAGGCTTGATAGAGCTATTCAAGTCATTTGGTGAAAATTCCTGTATTTTTTCATATGCAATATATATTGCAGAAAAAAAAAATTGCAATGTCAGTTTTTTCCAATATCGTGCAGCCCTAACCTGGGTTGTGTTCCAACCTTCCTTAGCCCAAATATTTAGTTGACAAACACATTTCACTGTTTTGCCACAGGCAACACTGACAGCGCGAACAAAGTGGCGGAGAAACTGGAGGAGCTCTCCGTAAAAGAAGACAAGAAGACATCAGAGGAAAAGAAAGAAGAGGAGAAAAAGGAGGTGAAGGCCGAGGAGAAGAATTGAGAACCAAGAACTCGCTTTGCTGATCTTCAATTTATCAGTTTTTTCCTCTTTTTCTACAATAGACTCTAAAGGAACTGAATTTGGACACTTGCATATTATTTAGTATTTTTTTTTATGATCTGTTTTGCCTCGAGATCACAAGTCTTTGGTGCCACTGGGGGAGAAAAAAAAACAAAAAGTCAATTAATGAAAAATCAAGCCCTTTCCCTCCCACCCCTCTCCTTTTCGCACCATGGAACGCCACGCTTTCCATTCCGGTCATCTGCAGTTCAATGTTATTTTTGACAAACTGTGAAATGAGGCTTGTGATATTGATAATTCCCACATTGGGGTAAGGTTTTTTTCTTTTTGTTTTTTGTTTTGTTACTCTGAAGCAAAGTTTGTTTGTAGGGGGAGAGGACGATGTAGCCTGCTTGTTAGCAGCACAGGGTCAGGGAACCGGCAATTATGGAGGTGTATTACAAACATCAAGTACTAGGATGCATCTCAGTGGGCCTTCTTCCCCTGTCCACTGTCCATGCCTCCACTGTTAGATACAGCAAGTATGGTGAAGACTATTCAGTGGATGCCTTGTAGGAATTTTCTTCTTTCTCGGTTCCTTCATTTGTCAGCTCTGATGGAGAACAGACTAGAGGAAGCCACTCCAGGCAGTTGAGCTGCAAAAGTTGCATGCTGCAAATTGCAGTTTTCCACTGATATCCGACTGATGGTTGATCAGATGCACTTATCTAAGTATTTTCATTTTTTATTTCTTTTCTTTTTGATATCTTGGAACCATCACACCAAGTCCAAAGTCAACGGTTCATCAGATTTTGGTATAGGTTACGTTCTGGCTGAAGCTCCCCAGCGGGAGCTCTAGTTTGTATTATTTAGATCATAACATTCCCACAGACTTAAAGCATGTAGATTATGTATAACGGAAGAGTGTGACAGTGCCCTATCAGATCTGTGTGCTCACCGCCCTGTCCTTTTCTTCCCACTAATTGAGTTCTTACCCCTTGCCTCGAAAGTGCATCGAAGTGCCAGTGCATCTGTAAATACATGTATATGGATGAAATGTTGCTTTTCATTTGCACTCAAATGGTTTGAAATGTTTCCTCCACCTTCCAATAAAAGCTCTCAAAGACCAGATCGGTGTTGGCTGTTGATATGAAAATCATTTGTGTCCTGGGATAGCCAATAACATTGATTTGTGCAGTCCGTCTGTGATACTGCACTATATATTTTATTCTAACGAGAGAGGGTGTGTTGCAGTTGCAGAATGGAGACATGGGAAGAGGATCACTGGGACACAAAGTATCAGCTTTGCATAGGTTTTGGTTGTATTTTGACTTTGAAATTAGTTTTTATATGTAGGTGTGTCCTAATGAAGGCTGACCAGACCGAAAGCTCAGCCAATAAATTAACCTCGTGCAGATGTCCCCTTATTCTGCATTATATGAACAAAAATCAGTCTCATTCACTCAAAGACTTGGAAACTTTTTCTTTATTCTGATCAGGTCATTGGGAAATATTTCCTCTTCACAAAAATAGGAACGCATGTACATTTATAGTATATTCTATATTTAATACATCTTAAAACTTTCTATTCATGTGAGTTTCAGAGAACAAAAATCAGCTCATGACAACTGTGACACAACAGGCTCGTTGCCGACCGTCAGGAATGGTCCCTGACCTGCAGTGATGTCCATCCCAAAAAAAAAATATTGGACAAGTGGCAGTCATCTTGAAGAGGAATGACTTAGATTGTGTTTTGATATGTGGTCAAAAGAGGTCGGTGATGCACTTGGTTATTTTCAGGCAATGTCGATGGGCAAAGCCTTTCAGTAAGAGCCTATTCAAATATTCCCTGCCTTACAACTCTTGTAAATTGTATCCGTTCAGGACCACAGGATAATTTTATGTTGCTTCACATTACCTTGCTCATGGTAAGGCGGTTGGGTGAGACCATAGTAGAGAGGTCGAAGGTTCAATCTCCACAATAATGTGGCTCCACAACTGCTACCTGCCTTTACACTCTGACCCCTCTGGTGAAATGAATATATGTAGGAGCATATCAGGGACATATAGGGAGTAACACATTCCTAATATAGAGAGGGATGTCCTCTAAAAGTAGTAAATAAAACCCCAAAACAATTCCCTAAGTCATTATTAAGCTCTGTAATCATGTATTATCTTTGACAGAAATGTACAGTGGCCCTTGTTTCAGAAATTTCTGTTACTAAAATGACTTTTGAAGTTCACACTCTCACTCTAGTATGCTATTCTGACTTGTAATTAATGTTCAGTACAATGCTCTCTCCCAAATGTGACTCCTTCCATTCATCCCTCCATGTAAAACACTATGGTGGCATTTCGCTGTCTCTTAGTGCACTATAGTGTTTCGACTAGCCATAGTTCATTGCGCATGAAACAGAATTATTTCCTCTTGAAAGGCAACAATGGTTTATTCTTAATACGGCTGTAGCTGGATTGATGCAACCAAACCTACCACTTTACATCCATGTAAATTCTGGCATGTGCCTTAAAGGTGATCATCTCTCATAATCCGGTCGGTGGAAAATGGGAAAAGGAAGATGCAAAACAAAGTCAAATCTTTCCAGCTAGATTTAATCTGTGGTTAACAAAAATAATATATGTACCTATGAAACTATAACTTCTTTATTTTCTTCAGTTAACAGCAAAAAAAAAAAAAGTTCCATTTCAACCCTCCGAGTGGTGTGTAATACTTTGCTGTGCCAGACAGCCGCTGCAAGACAATTGGACGTTTTGTCACTCTGATGTCACTGTGATGTAGTGGTGATGTCACCCAGGGCCACTCCGGGACACCCATCCCCTGACTTTAGAGAGACTGGGGGGGTAGCCACTTTTGGCACTGAAATCTCAAGGCAGCTTTATTATTTGATATTTCTCTCCACATCACCTCTCTTATGAAATCACATTTCTTCATCATACAAATATATTTTTTTTACACTGCAAGATAGAACAAGCTATATTTACTTGTGGATTTATCCATTATCCATTATTCATTATCTCATTTATTCACTGAAGTTATAATTTACCGACAAAAAAAAGTCCACTCAAAATAAAAACATCCATTCCAAGCTTAAGTATCTGTATAAAAAGATGTATCAAACATAGTTTTTGAAAGGTTGGGTATATAAAAAGGAAACAAACATTTAAAAAAAACTACAAAATAATGAATGGGTGACCAGTTTACTTCATTTTACTACATGGACAATGGCTTCTTTTTTCTACACCCTTCCATTCCTATGATTATAACACAAAAGAACTCAACATAACATACAACTGAACCTTTTTTTTTTTTTTTTTTGTACAAAACATGAAGTCACAACAGAAAAGCTGTGTTTTGGCTGTGCAAGGCTGGACTCGTTCTGAACTCGGCGCGAACCGTTTCGATGAGGTATTCGGATCTTTCCAGAACGCACGCGGATCCACTCGGCGCTTAACGTTGAAATCAGCGAGAGGAAACCGAACATTTAGTTAGACTGAAATACACAGAAGCTTATGACAAAAGTACTGCACCTTTCTGAAGGGAATAAAGGGGCTGAGCTACACTCCCGTAAAGCAGAAGCGGAGACATTCAGGATCTGTCAATTAACATCTTCTCCACTCGTGAGGATGGAAAGCGACAACTAACCCCTACTGGTTGCATTCATTCCTGAGAAAATCCCCATTCATTTTGACCAAGACAAAATAATGTCTTTGGAACAATTAAATAAAACCCTGCAAAACTCACTTTCCTCTTGAGCAGCCTGCATTTATTTTACTATCAAATCAAAAAAAGGATGAAACTGTCATGTTTTGAAACTGAATCCCTGTCATGTTTAATTCAGGTACTCTCTAATTTAGCCAATTTTGAATGCAACCACCAGAGGCCGACGCGATGCCCTTTCCCTCCTCACATCCCCCATTCCCAGCTTCTCGTCTCATTCGTCCTGCACTTCCAGTCGGTACTGACCTAACACTGACCTGCCCGCCATCGCCCCTCAAAGCCGTGCAGGATAAAATACGCTGGAGATGGCATGAACAGTACGTGTTTATGTGAAGCACCTTGACTTCTTGAGGTCAATTCACGTTTAGTCTTCTCACAGAAGTCCTAAGTGAAGATGTCGACGTGGAAATTCATCTGTAGTGTTTTTGTTCAGCCTCCAGCGCTTGTTGGAGCAAAAGGTTTTGTGTGTGTGTGTGTGTGTGTGTGTGACATTTGGAACAATATAGGCTTCATGACCACAACTGAGAGACGACGGTAATAACATTGATGCGCTGTTTGGACGGACGGACGGTCCACTGTTATGACCAACACGACAAGTCAAGCCACAAAAATGTTAACGACAAAACACTCCACACACATACAGCCCTCCACAGTACAGGCCGACACCCCGCCCCGCCCCGTCCGGTACAAACGCACGCAGGCAATCGGCTAGACAGACCCACACGAGAGCAGAGAGGTCCTCTGATTGGACTAGAACTCCAAAGCAGGAAGTGCTATGTGCCCTTGATTGGCCAAAACTCTAGACTTCACAAAAGTAATGGCGAGGAGAGAATCTCTTTGTAGCAGGGTGGTGGTGGTGGTCGTCGCCGTTGGAGTTGGAGGTGGATGCGGCGTCCCTGCTCACACTGAAATCTCATAGGTGGTGCCTCCTACCCCTGTCACCTTTTTGACGTTACTATGGCGACTAGGGCTGAGCGGGCCACCCGGGGCACTGGGGTGGCAGTCCATCTGCCCATTAACTTTACTCTGCATCATGGCCTCTCTGAATGGGAAGAGAAGAACAGAGAAAATGATTCAATACAAGGAGTCAGAATGATGTTCAGTTGGACAGTAAGTGGGTCGGTTGGTGTCACATGCATGTTAGTCGTAGGCGTGTTAATTTTCTGCAGCATGACCGCAGAAGAGCAACAACATACGTTTCCATCTCAAAGAAAAGATTTCAAATGTTGTAAAGAGAGATGATTGGGTGAAAGTACAGTTGTTAGTGAGGCCAAAGGCCTGGAGTGTTCGATGAGTGGGTGAAAAAGCATGCAAAAGAAATAAAAGTGGGGTCAAGCAACTTTATTCATCTGACAACACATTTAGAAAAGAATACAAAAAAATGAATATTTTTCTATAAAGGCAAACATTTAAAGCCAGTAACAGTACACCATAGAGATCACACCAGACAAATGGATATAAGGGTCTGACAAATACTGTACAAATACCATACACTGTGTACTGTAGACGTATACGCATGCTACATGTTTAACACATAGCCTCAGTTATGACTAGACTGAGGCACACTAGGCCCGTGAATCACTGGCTCTGTCCAGCAGAGGGAGCAGGGCTTCCAGTGGGGATGAATTCAACGCCCCCCCAGTTCCCTTCTGCCCAATACAATGCATGCAGTCCCAGAGGGGTATGTTAGGATTCATACCTTGGGCCCCCCAGGCGAGGCGAGTCTGCCCTCTCAAGGGCGTTGATGAAGGAGAGTTTCTGGTGGGTGTAGGAGGGGGAACGGGGCATGGCGGGGGAGTGGTGGGGCTGGTGGGCCGGGGAGCGATAGTGGGCCTCGGGGCCAGGGGCCCGGCCCTGGCTGCTGTTGCTGCTACTGTGATCTGTGTGCAGGGAGGTGGAGGAAGTCCTGGGTGCTCGGCCCAGCGTGGAGCCGGCGTGGCGCAACACAGGGGTCCGCTGGCCGTAGCCCACCAGTCCGACCCCCATCAGGTTGTCCCTGGAGCCTCCGTAGGCCGGGGGCGTCGGGCCTCTGGAGCCGGGGCCGCGGGGCCCGTCTGGGTAGCACACGTTGGGGGGCAGGCCGTAGCCCCCTGGGGTGTCAAACATGCCAGAGTCCTGGGCGTACACCTGGGTCTGGGAGCGCCCATGCAGCATCTGCAGCTTCTCCCTCTCCTCCATCTCCTTCCGCTCCTGGATGGAAGCCATGATGGTCTGGGAGAGGTTGTCGTAGCGCACCGGGGACGGGTCCCTGTCCCTCGGGTGGGGCGACTGCCTGCCCAACCCCCTGACTGGCATCACTGGACTGTAGGTGGGGGGGACCTGCTGCCTCTGCAGTTCGGGCCCCCGGATGTGGCACATTTTGGTGGGCAGGTAGGGCGAGTGGAAGCCCATGGAGGGCATGCCGGGGTGGGCCATGCACTCAGTGGCAGTGGCTGGGGAGATGCTGGGGTTGAGCAGGCTGTCGTAGGACAGGCTCCCGTTCCGGTTGGACAGTGTGTTGGTAGAGAAGACACTCTTGTAGGGGGTGGAGGTGACCGTCTCGGGCTGCAGGGCCGGGAGCTGGCCCTTCTCCGCCCGGCGGTGCGCCTGCTTCAGGCTGAGCGAGCGGGAGTTGATGGGGTAAGAGTCCAGCTGCAGGGGCGAGGACTGGAAGGTGCGGTGGAGGGGAGCGTTGCTGTAGTCGGGCAGGTCCAAGTTGGGCTCGGAGCGGTAGTCGTGACCGCGGACGCCCTCTTCCAAGATGGCCGACGTCTTCCGGTCATCTGGCATCACGATCTGAGGAGCAAACAGAAGAAACTAGCCACTCAGAAATTGGGATTGATATAGCCTAAAAGAAACAGAACCAGTGGGCGGTTTGACTTCCCAGAAGGTCTGTAGGAAAAAAGAATGAGTTATGCTCTCCTCAGCCTCAACAATTAATGCTGTGTAAAAGTGTCCAACAGTAGAAGACTGCGGTTGTACTGCAACACCCTTCCCTACATAAATAAAGGTTTTGTAAGTATTATAATAATGATAATAGAAATTGAATAAATAGAAGTGTCAAACATTCAAACAAAGCATATAACCTCTTCCCATAACCTACCTTCTCTCCAGCAGCGTGGTAGTGGACTTTAGGCATGGTGCCGAAGGAGGGCCTGAACTTGTACATGGCTGGGGTGGAGGGGTGAGTCTTACCAGACAGAGAACTCTCTAAAATACACACACACACATACACACAGAAAGAAGACCAGGATTAAAGTCTGTCAGTAAAATGAGATTATAGATATGACACTATTATTCCAGTTCTATTTGAAAGTCATTTCTGAGAGCGAAGACAAGACAGCAGAACTGAACTTATGGACTGAACTGTTATCAGAATAAAGAGGCTGTAGGAAGTTATTTCTTGAAATTCACACTATTCCTACAGAAGAGTCTGTGCTGCCTGATGTAACAGATTTGGTTCCTCCAACAGCCAATGTGTCCATCCCTGTCAAAAACACGAAACCCCAACCTGCCCCTGTGCTCTGATCCCTTTAGTCAAATGCATTAACGTATGAATGTCTGGATATGCAAAGAAACATATCCCACAAATTTATAGTGCTTTAAATGTCTAAAAACCTTTATAAAAAAGTGGTGAGAAGAGAAGGAATCGACTTATATCAGCTGCAGTACCACGAACTAGCACCAGGCAGCAGTAGCGCTCCATGGAGGAGCCGAAAGTGTTCACTCCCTGACATAATGCACCATGACACTGGAGATCCTCTGGAGGGAACCAGCTATTGTAGGTTCACAGAATATATTATTAACATTTCATACTACTGAATGCAACAGTCCACAACAACACATTACCGCTGAGTGCAACCCCTGGCTGTAAGGCCTCCACCATAATAGCATCCCTTCCCCATCCCTTGTTTACTCAGACGACTTCAAAAAGGCAGTCATTCATTTCAGTTACAGACCGGATTCTAGTCCATATGCATCTCCTATCCATTCATTTGGCAGAGCTCCAGCACCGGAAGATAGGGAGTGATTCATGTCGCAATTATCCCCCTCTGAAATCCCTCCGTCGCACCACAAATCTGGCACCGATTCAGTGAGCGGGGCTTTGCCACCTTGCTACAAATCACGCCTATTCTCAAAAGAAGCCATTGGCCTGCCATGGGGACGGACATTCATCAGGCTAAAGCAGGGCTAAGTCAGACACACTGGCACATTGGTGATCTAAGGAGGTGAGTTTGGGGAATAGCTGTTCGGTGCAGCGCCGACAGGAAAGGGAAACGGGATTGATGGTGACTGAGCGAGAGAGAACGAACGAGAACGATAATGAATGAAGGGGGGGACGAGATGAAGGCTAGTTGGTTATTTCCTGTGTTCCTTACCTTCGCTGGAGGTCAGCTGGCTTTTCAGCTGGTTGTACCTGTCAGCTTTGGGCGGCAGCGGCGGCTGGGTCTCTTTGTCATCAAGGCCATCCAGACTGCTTTTGGACTACAGGGAGGAGAGCAGCGGGTTGAAATCATCCAAAACCAGTGGGGAACCAACACAGAAAACTACTACTAGGGATACAACAACATGACTCTTTCACAGATTCTGCGATTTTTGAAGGACTTCATTACCTAGAAATCATGTAATCGATGTTAGTAAACTACACATTCTGCAATCTTTTTACAGCTGGTTTCACCCATTGTTCCTCAATTTTGCACTTTTCATTTTTCGCACACAAGTTTCTGATACAGAAAAGATTTCCCATCTTCTTTATTGGAGCCCCACTGCATGGTTTAGGCTGCTAAGATATGTGTATTTTTGCATAAAAATCTTGCCTAGGGCACCACCAAGCTGTACCAAGCTGGTCCATTATTTTAACTGAACAATGGAGGCTTATATCATCCATTTGGGGTCACTGAACAAACAGGTCATATCCATTTCCCCCCCCATCAGACAGATCTAATGTTCTTCTGTGTGTGAGAAAGGAGGAAAATCAAGTCACTTGGCTTTGATTTCTCACTTGTTATATGTGTCTCCTGGTATCGTGTTTTAGAACTGGGGAAATTCTCAAACATGATGTCCTATTTTAGCCAGATATTTTCCTAATATCTGATATCATATCATATCGGCACGAGAATTAAGTACTTGTGTAGGTCACTATGACACTATGAACATTAAATAACATGGAAAAGAGCGGTAGTAATTAAGAACCATTCACCTTGGAGCTGATGATGGTGCTATGGATGCCATTGTCGCTGACCTTGATGGTGATTTGCCTGTCTGAGAGGTCTGGTCTGATGAATGGAGGCTGAATTTTCACCAGGGGCTTCTTCCTGGGGTCCACCGTGTACCTGCATGGAAAGGGGTTATATGAATGAATGAATGATTGAATTCTTTGTTTTTGTGTCGTGCCACACTGACGGTCCATCCCGTATGGGATTACTTGAGACTAATTAACACAAAGACCTCCAGTTAGACCCTGAAATACAGCCCATATATGAGAGAAAGACAGAATGAAAGGCAGAGTGTGTACAAGCATGCAGCCACACATTCATACTCACACATACACATATAGTCTATACATATATGTAATCGATAGTTGATGTGCATAAAATTATATAGATTCATACAAAAGAGAACAGCAAATATTACTTATTTTGTTTATTCCATACTCCTTTTCTCACTTCCCAAGCCTTCTCCAAATAGTCTGCTATTTTTTATGTGTTTTACACTACAGTGTATTATCAACCAATACTGGCCTTTCACAGATATATAAAGCACCAATGAAATTAGCTAACTTTATATTGGCACAATCCCAATTTAGCTGATTTCACATTTAAAAAAAAAAACTTGCTATACAAAAACTCAGCATTTAAGTGTGTTTCAGAATGGAATGTATATTTTCAAAGTAGATTTCTATATTTCAAGAAATCACCCCAAAATATATAGGATATTGTTCATTTTCCTCCCCCAATTATCAGTATCAGACCTAAAAAAACCCAATTCAGTTCGATTCACCTCAGTCCAGTCCAGTTCACTTGAGTCGTTCATTAATGCATAAAACCCTTCCATTAGGGACTCTTCAACAACTTGACGGCGGATGCTGGTAACAAAGCATTTCACCCCCACCTGCTGCTGTCTGTCTGTGGCTACACTGTTGATTTTTACAGAGCGTGACTTGTCCCAATAGGATGTTTAGGTGGCCTTTTGGGTCTCGGCGATGCTGTATGTGTGAAACAGCGCATCAACTAGCTCTGCGCTCCGCTTCCCATTAACTGTTGTTCTACAAAGTGATTCAATTCTCTCAGCCATCTGCCTTCCCCCAGGGTAGCTGGCTGCATTCAGGCAGAACTGGATATACACCTCCGCAGACACCTCAGACCACGCACACACACACACACACACACACACAAGCCCACAGACAATGCCGCAGTCTCTGTTCTGACTATAGTGTGAAGGTGCTGTACTGGTGCTATGGCCAAATTGTGGTTGGTTGTCATTGGCTTTGAAGGGCCACAACTCCAGCACACACACTTATGCATGAACACACATACACACACACACACACACGCATGTACACACACATACACACACGCGCTCCAGGGATGTATTCAGGAACACATCAAAGCAGGAATACAGGGGTATTCATTAGATATTATTAGAATTTGTATGTCTCCTGAGAGAACCCCCACCCTCGCAAAGAAAAATGCACATACACACACACACACACTTGCCTAAGAGAGCATCTTACCTGGGTGCCAGGGGACTACATAAGACATACTCCACGTTGCCACAGCAACCCTTGGTGAAGGGATTTACTCCCCCGCGAAACTTGCCTGTCACCTGAGGAACACAACGCCTTGTTTAGAGTCGGCGGCAAAGGAGGTACAAGGCCACAGCATGCACACACACACACACACATATGGACATGGAGGACTAGTGCTTGAATAAGGAAAAAGTTGCTTACATTGTTCAAGTGTCACTACAACTGACTGTGTTATTGTGTGTGCATAATCTATGTAAGTTCTCTGTGTCTGTACTGTTAAATATGCATGTTTAGATTTCAGAACAAGCATGTCAGCAGCTCTTGGGCCGGTGTCTCCTCACCTGCTCATTGGTTGTTCGACCTCGGGCCACAAGCACCATATGGAAACCTGTGAGTCCCATGACTGGAATAAAGAAAAGCCCGGCTATACACATCACCACCAGACTGAACACTGGGAGTCAAGGACAATAAACAACAACATAAGGTCACATCCGGGTGTCTGGACCCTGAAGCCCTATCTGCTCATTCATTGTATGCAAGTCACTCTGGATAAGATTTCAATATTGGTATCGGCCTTGAAAAACTCATATCGGCCTATTTATGCCTCATGGTTCTCTCTCTCTCTCTCTCTCCATTTATGTTTCTCCTATCCTTCATTCTAAACTGCCTTAAAAATATCATTGTCATTATCATTTTTAAAAAAAAGAAATGGCCTCAGCAGCCAGCTCGCCCGGCGGCGGAAGGATACGTGACGGTGGCGTGCAGCGCGCCCAGCCTCTCCCGGTGGTGGAGGACGAAGATGAGGCCGAAGGAGAAGACGCCCACCATGTGGACGCTCAGCGACAGCAGGAAGAGGAAGAAGTAGCGGTAGTTCCTCCGTCCGATGCAGTTGTTGACCCAGGGACAGTGGTGGTCGAAGTCCTGGGGAGGGAGGGAGGGAGGGATGGAGGGAGGGATGGAGGGAGAGGGTTAGAAGAGAAAACAAGCATTGTCAGAATCTAGGAAAACTGGCGAAACCGCAGCATCTGTTACGGTGCTTTCCCTTCAGAAGGAACACTTCGCCAATGGACGCCCACAGAAATGCATCGTTAAAATGCTAACTTGTGTGTGTATTGGGATGCACACACACACACACACACACACACCTCCACACAGTTGTCGCAGACGCTGCAGTGCGAGCAGCGAGGCGGCCTGTAGAAGTGACAGGTGGCGCACCACTTCATCCGGACCTGGATGCCCTTGATCTCCACGTTCTTGTAGAGCGGCGCCCGGAAATCATCGTCCTTGTCCTCGTCCTCGTCCGCTGTGGGGAGACACACACACACACACACACACACACAGACACAGACAAATACATCATCATACAGCGCACGCATACAGTGCAGAACGTGGACACAGACGTACAGACACACACACAGATATAGACGCAAAAATACATAGCTCTGATTTATGATTCCGTTTGACAGGGACAACGGGGGAGCGCCTTAAATTAAGCTCGCTCCCACTGTTAGCTGTCTGCAGAAAGAAAGAAAGCGGCGAGAGAAGTGAATATTTTTATAGACGTGACCTATTCCCTCCACCTTTAACACCGAGACCGGTTTATAAGCATGCTGTGACACATTTAGAACATAAGCTGTTTGGTTACGTTTATCCAGAGTGTCTTATAAGACTATGAGTGTGTATATTTTTAGTATGGGAGGTCCAGGTGGGATTTGAACCCCTAACCCTGAAGTGTTAGTGCCTTGTTCTGCCTATTGAGCTACACACAGGGAAATGAACCCCTAACCCCGGCAGCATTAGCCCCCCATTAAACCACACAGGGCCATTTAGATCGATGATGAAAAGTGACATCCCCACTAAGTCCTTGGTGCCACTCTGCACTCAAAGTGTTTTCTGTGGATCTTTGCACACGGTGCCACTCTGCCGTGACTGGAGAGCTGTTTTTTTTTTTTTTTGCTCTGGAGCGATGGAAAATAAAACGTCTTTCAGCATAAAAGGGCACATTCGAACCGAGCGAACGATCGGCGCAGAGCTCCGAGTTGAAAAAAAAAATCATTTCACACTCCCACAGTACAATAATAACTGGAGGGAGAGCCAAGTAGCTGAGCACATATACAGGGAAAAAAAAAAAGAGAGACAGTGAAAGAGAAAGAGACAAACAGAGCGAGAACGGCAGACCACGGCAATAAACGGTCCCATAGTCTGAGATTGCTCTGTTATTATGGCGCTCCAGTCTCTTCAAATAGATTTTAAAGGTAAACCGCCTGCCAAACCAGAGGACAAAAAAGCATTTACGCCTGCATGTCCTCTGACAGCTCCTGTTCTACAGAGCAGCAGCCTACAACTACACTGCAAAAAATGGTCTAGCATTGAGCCTTAAAATCTTATTTTTCTTGAAATAAGTGAAAAAATCTGCCAGTGGGGTGAGATAATTTTACTTGTTTCCAGTGAAGTTTCACCTGCAAAAAATTGTTGCTTGGAGTTTGCATTGGAAATGTGAAACGATCTCAACTTTCCCCCCCTTGTTTTAAGAAAAAAATACGATTTTTACTTGACTGAATGACTTGTTGAGGTGGATATTTTTCATATTTTTCATTTTTTTTCAACATTCATGTTAAATTCCACACTGTAATCCTCGGATCAGAGAAACTCGATTCGAAAACGACTGCTTGCATGAAGATTAAACTCACTTTTGAATATTACTGACCCATGAGTTACCATTCTATATAATTTCAGAGTGTATAATCGTCTGCCTTCTTTTATACTGAGCAAAAAACACATTAGGTATTATTTTTTTCCCCCAAAAGGGATAAACCTTCCCTTTAAGAACTTTACTGATGGAAAAGGACCTGGTAAGCACCCTGAGGGCATATCTACTAGCAGGAGGGATTTAACTGCATTTATTCCCCACACAGCATCAGTGTGTGTGTGTGTGTGTGTGTATGAGCATGTGTGCACATGCATGTGTATGAGTGTTTGCAAGTGAAGTATAGCAACACTCAGGACAGCGTGAATTGTATATCTATAAGTGGCAGCAGGGTTATTTTCAGTTTTTTTCAGGAGTTTACTTGACACTCTTATCCAGAGAGACTTACAATGAGCAGTAAGTGTTCAGTGTTTTACTCAATGACACTCCAGCAGGATAAAAGGCTGCTGATGGACACTTTGGTTATTGTTGGGATCGAGCCGCTGATCTTTCAGTGATGCGAAGGGTTCTCCAACCACTTATCCACCCCGTCACGCCAAATTACAGGTTTCATATTTACACTGTTGACATTCAGCAGCCACTGTTATCCTCAGTAGCATACAAGGGGGTTCAGTTTCTGATGTGGGGATCAAACCTGTGACCTTTCCAAGATGGGATGGTCACTATAACTACTGCAACCTACGATCTTTTCATTGTGTTTTTATTGTGTTTTCTTGTTATTGTGTGTTTTCCATGAGGACCACAATGGAAATAAGCATTTTAAATAACTGAGGTTTTTCTGTGGTCAAATATACAGAATCTTTATTTTTTTTGGTAATCACATATTTTTCTATTTTCCAAATCAAATCAATTTTAAAAAAAATCACTGTGTCACCCTGCCAGCCTGGGTTACAATGCTGCACAATATTAACCAGATATATATAAAAAATAGACATCAAATTGCAATTGTGATATGAACTGAAATACATGCTGGCAGTATTATCTTTTTTACATACTTTCAATTTCAGCACTTGATGATGAAAACTAGATGATTGAATGAATGGTTGAGGATTTGCTCAGTTTTCCTACAATAAAAGTTTTTTCGTCAACATGCAACAGGCCTGAGATTCTGCATAGTGCCAACACACCTTTTAACCAGACTGTGTGGAAACTGATAAGAAAATGCCTTATTGTGTTCTGCAAATTGCAGCACATTCTTGGAAAATTGCACTAAATTGTGAAAATTGCAATTCTGATACGTTTGCTTCTAACTGTGTAGCCCTATTAGCCACAAGTGTCTCTCTGAATCCACATTCTCTATCACCTCATCTTGCACGTTTCTCCAAAAGAGAAATCTTTGAAGAAAAAGAAGATGACTGTAAATCACTGTGCAATATTTGAGTATAAATAGGACCTGAATGGAAACATTCTTAGTACGCTCCGCTCCTTCATCTTTTCATTCTCACTGACAGTCTGGGTGATGGAGTGATTTTCTAAGCAGATGTCATTTGATGGCTACATCCGCTCTTCATTTATTTATTTTTGACGCAACTCCATTGGTGGATCTGCTGCCTCTGAAATAACATCAAGAACTGAGAGGCTCCAAATAAGTGTGTGCTAGTAAAAGACATGAGCAAATAGCAAAACTGGTTACAGTAATCACAGACTGAAATAGTGCAATACGTTCTTTTTCAGTTTGGTTCCCATGTTAACTCTCGTATCTGGAAGCGAAGCTTCCCATTCCTCTTTACATAGAGATTCCCTGGTTTGTCTATAAAAGCCAGCAGGGCAAAGGCAGCAGAAGGCCACTGTCTCCTCTGGGAGGAGTTAGATAACCTACGCCTTATGCGCCATAATGATTATTACCCCTTTATGGGCAGAGAAAGCGCTTCCTAAAGACAGGTGCTTATCATTTACAAGCACATTACAAACATCCCCTGGAAGCGGGTTCAATGATCATTACTTAACCCAGACAGGGAAGCCTGCATTAGAGGCGTGAGTTGCGGTGGATCGTGCTGCGTTTGATGGGCTGAGAGATACTGAACCACGCAGTGTGAAGGCTTGTATAACTTCCACCGGGGCCCTGCATGCGGAGTGCCCCGGGGCCTCGGGCTGGAGAGTTTAACAGGCTGTCACAGGGAGATAATGGGGCAGTAAGAGGCTGGGGTGGGTTTAGGGAGGGGGGGGGATCTGATGAATGTGGTGCTATTAGAGGTGAACCCTCTATATGTGTACCTGAGAGGGGGAAAACATTTGTCATACTCACGTGCACACAGACACAGAGTGAACTAGGGTTTGACCGACATGGGCTTTTGAAAAACAATACCAGTATCTTTGGATTGAAGATATTTTGTGGCAATATTTAACATAACCAAAAAAATCCCCCAAAAATATTTACAAGTGTTCAGTGTTTCCCCCAGAATTCTATTCTTGTCAGGGTGGAAAAGCCTCTGAAACAGCATTTAGGCCATGATGGGACACTAAAACTCTCCACTGAAACCCAGGATACTACTACTACTACTACTACTACTAGACACACACTCACACGTGAACATGCATATTTTCCAACACACACGCACACACACCTCTGGGGTAAACTCCAGGGTCCATGAACGTTGCCATGCTGAAGTTGGCCAAGACGAAGAGGAAGACCAGGCCATTGTAGAGAGGCACAGCGGGAGAGATCGCCTTGGTCAACCAGGGGCACCTAGAGAGAGAGAGAGAGAGAGAGAGAGAGAGAGAGAGAGAGAGAGAGAGAGAGAGAGAGAGAGAGAGACATTAGGATTCTTCAATTCTAATGTGCAATGTAAGGTTTCAGAGGTATGAGGTACACACATTCAAATGGCAACATACACACGCACCCACACACCAGATTTCCATCTTGCTAATCCCCTCTAAATGGGAAAAGACTGCCTTTGCAAAAAAGAGCCCACATAGTCTAAACTGAAAACGTGTGCCTTCAGATTTTGAAACAATCACAATATTTGCATCTCAGTCTGCTATGCATGAGGGCATAGCAGACTGGACAGGACAGAATACACCACCACCCCCACCCCCACCCCCTCCCCCACACACGCACACACACCACTGCCACCCTTACCCGGCCTCAGATAGGTCCGCCAATGAGCGGTGACTCATGAGGCCAGGGCTATAGTTGGGCCAGCAACACTGAGCTATATTACAATGTAGGCTGGCCAAGGCATTTCCTGGAATATGCGTGAGAATTACAGGAAGAAACAAACCTGACCCAATAGACCAGCAGACTGACGGACTGACAGACCCAAGTCCACTCATATTCAAGTGCCCCGTTTTAAACATAGGTCTTATTTGGACGCAGGTGACTCATTTCAAGTCGTACAACATAAACCAGTCCATCTGGTGGGACTCGCTTGCCGCAGGGTGTGAGTAATGCAATTTAGCCCTGACTATGATAGTCCAAGTTCACTCATATTCAAGTGCACTGTTTTAAACATAGGCCTCTCATTCTATACTTAACAGTATCAGCTCTATATCTGAGCAATAATGAAGTCACTGGAAACATGAGAGCAGATGCTGGATAGAAATTGAATGCCTATATTTCTGGCCAATAGAAACAATAATATAAAATAATAAAGTAGCCAACTGGAATTAATGATCAGTGTTCCTATAGTACTGTAACTCTGGGTGTATTGACATCCGGACAACCATGGGTTATTGTGAAATCATTTCACTGAAGAGTTACTCCTTAGCCAATCTGAATGACCTGTTCTTCAAAGGTGCCACTTATAGCATTTTGTGTTTCTCAAAATTAAGACCACACTTCCCATAAACCTCCTTGCTTCCTGTCTCAAAAAGAACGTTGCTACTTGTCCTTCCTCCTCCTCCAAGGGTGTTAGTTTTGAAGAGCAAGAAGAAGGATATGTATTCTGACCAAGTAAGCTGACGTGAAGTTGAAATTGTGCAGTTAGAATAGTGGAACTGGAATAAAAGTGTGTCTGTGCCATAAAACAACCCAGCAGATTTCCCACAAAATCTGACCAGGTGGCTCACAATGTAAAATACATAGGCTACCGATCTTCTCGTGATGGTCTCATTTGTTAACGGTAATTATAATGTCTCAAAATTAATGTGGTAATGGTTAATTTATGTTAAAATGCTACACATAGCACCTTCAAACACTGGTAAGTAATACATTTCATAGCCATAAGCCCCATTCTGATGGGATTAGTTTCTCCAGGGTAGCTAGGATAACTGTAATTATTACTTGACCTATTTGTTAATTTTAATCCCATCCAGAGTGACCATGTCGGTGAATTTCCCCCTCGATCCCGGTATGAATTTTTGCCCAAATTACCTTCTTCAGTCTTCAGTCTTCAGTCTCGTCCAGAGGGACAAGACTGAAAGTGAAGATGTGCCGACACGGAGGCATTTGAGGAGACCTTTGCCAATTCAACTGATGTGAACCCACCTACACCTACAGTCCACCAGGAGAGCGAGATCCTGCAAGCTGCTGAATGTCCAACACACAAAGCTAACCACACCTGAGTTGGTTGGGTAAAGGATGAGGATGAGCCTCTGTTTCAGGTGTGGTCCCTCTTCCCTGCATCAACGGCCTTACCCTCAACTGAATCCCAGTCCAGTTGTGGTGTTAAACTACGCTGGCCTCCTCCATGGAAACCCGTCTGGGGTGTCAGAGCAGGTCTGACGGCGGGGTTACCAAGTAGGAAAGTCTTTATTAGGCCCACGACGCCTGTAGCAGGCTCAACAGTAAATTCTACCGCCGTTGCGCGTCAAGCCTGACCTTATCCACTGCCTCCGAGTCATAACTCAGCGCTGTGAAATATTCAGCTGTGAAGACACCTGAATCACACCCTCGGGGAGATAACCGCGTCCCTATCCGAGAGCGGTTCGACCCTATTTTATCACCTGGACTCAAATGTCAAGACATTGTTTGCTTCCTCGGGCGGAATCTTTCTAGCTAACTGCTCGTGCGGTCGCTCTAGAGATGAAGCGGCGTCAGAATGAAGACGTGCGGACGTGCTGCAGATAGAAACGACAGAGAGAGAGTTTATGAATTAGTAAAGCGTCTGCCGGAAAAGGGAGGAAGGGGTTTCAAAGGAAGGACCGTCGCTCGCGTGTCCAGCTCGCTTGCCGGGAATAATGACTTATGCACGATGCGCGCACACACACACTCACACAATCGCACGCATGCATGTACAAATAATAGATACACACACTCGCGCATACACATCCAAAACACGCCTCCCCAGGCTATCCTGACGTCAGAAAGTCAATTTCCTGGTACGAGCGCCCTGAGATCATCTTCAATCTATACCTCCTCTTTCCCCCCCGCCAGTCCTCTTTGGCTTTGTTGAATTATTCAGAGTGGCGGCTACAGAGGGCGGGTGGGAGCGCCAACAGGCCGGAGGTGGCCACCGACAGAACCAGTCTGCGCTGGTCCTCGGCTGATGACGCCCAGTGACACCCGGGAACTCTGTAAAGGCTTGTTTTGGCCCCGAAGAGATCGTGCCAGCCGGCCCCAAACCGCAGCTTTAATTACTCCACACATCACCCTTCCGAAATATCACTGCAGCGCATCACCGGCGAGGTCGGGGTCGATTCAGGTTCAATTCACTCGCATTGTGATGCAGTACAAGCAGATTATGAGCCCATTACAAGCATAGGTAAACCTCTCTTATAATCATTAGACAAACATCAGGACATTACATTAAATTGAATGCGATGTCATTAAACATACCGCTGCCCCATTAAGTATTCAACCCCTTGATTGTTTTGCACAATGTTTATTCTAACATATTCTCATAATAATGATTATCATGCACTGACAATGTGCTTATAATGAGCTTAGGATGTCTTAGGAAAAGCCTTATGAGCACCACTTCAAGTAAAGTGTTTCCTGTTTGAATACGATTTCTTTGTAGATTGGATAAAGATATAAGATGAGACTGGATTTTTTTTTTTTTTTTTTTGGCAGAAAATTTCCACTTTGTGCCTTTTAAGGAAAATCCACTTCCTCACTTGACCGGAAGTCTTCTGACCCCAAACCACGATCACAAGGTACCAGAATGGCTCCTGGGTAAGAAAAGTCCTGATGTTGACTTTGCTTCCACTTTCACTTGTACTCCACTCCGCTCCCTTCCAAATACCATAATCCTTCCAGCAGATTACTCACCAGGATTACGCACTGACCTTCGAGTGTACAAGCACCTGCGACTTGACTTGAAACCTTGAAACTTGCTTCCCCACCCGGCTGACCACAGTGGAGGGTGAAGCGGTGACTGTCGCCACACTTTGACTGCAGTGGACAGTCAAGAGAAAGAGAGGGACAATTGAGAGCATTGTCAGCAAAGACCATGGTACTGTAGGATAGCTGGGCGAGCTGGATTTATGGGCTGTCAGCACCACATAATATAATTTATGAGAACACAGTCAGTCATGTTGTGGTGAATAAAATTGTGGGTAAACTGAATTACAGTCATATGATCATATGGTGAAAAATTGCCAATATAAAAAAAAACGTTTTTCAGAATAGTATTAGTTTAATTTACTTGTGAAAGGCCCTATTTTCAACCTGTATCAGTCTGCTACTACTTATGATAACCATATACAACAAATTTATATCACACAGAGTTTCGGTGACTATGGCTTTATTTAAGTGAAGTAGAGTAGTACTGTGTTGTATCACTGAGAAACTTAAAAAGCTTATTTTTTGGGGGGGGAGATGTTTACTTCTGCAAAATAACCTCAAAGTCAATTTCAGTGGAATTGCCATCTAAGTGGAGAAGGACTGAACTGAGTAGTGCCGCGTCGCATCACCTCAGCTCCGACGACGAGCAGACGTGCCGAAGAAATTGATCAAGGAAAAGCAATAGAGTGCGGCTCCACCGTCGTACAAAATCCCAATTTCACCGCCTGTCAAAGAATCTTGTATTTTACCACAGAGTGTGATAAGAATGACGCTGGAAAAAAAAAAAAGCTGACAGCAACCATTTTGGGAGCCTTGGAGCAGACAGCGTGGGAGGAAAATGTGGGAGGAAAATGTGACTGAGAGAAAGCCTGATTAAGGCCACAGACATTGGTTAATTGTGTGGGAGCAACAAATAACCACAGAGCACTTCTCAACACTGTTTACCAGCCACTTTTACTGCTTGTGTAACCATGATACTTAGACTGGGGCGGCAAAGCCTCCGACTTGTCAAAAACTTTGGAGCAACTTTATCAGGCTGAAGTGTCTTTTGCTGCCAAAAGTGCAGTAATGTAATGAGTTTGGCTCTTTCTTGGCTTGGAGTCCTGAGGCTGGCCGAAGAGGAAGAAAAGCCTGGATTCTCCGTGGTAATTAAAAACGGCTGCAAAAAAAGGGGGAGCTGAAGAGGTAACGGAGCGGCCGCCCTCCGGCCAATCAGCATTCAAAACACAAGCTCGCGGGTCCCTGGACGGGCGCGGCACCGCCCCGCGACAGAAGAACACAGATAACATTCACGAAGGGATTCGATGTGGGGGGGGGGGGGGGGGGGGATAAAAGAAAATGAAAATCATATTTCATCATCTCGCTCAGACGAGGCTGAGAGGGACGCCATGAGATTAAAGAGGAATAAGACACGGCTAGCTCCTCAGGCTGGCAGAAGCACGCACACACACACTCGTTACCAACCTTAGTCATAGCGATCAATACTAGGCAGGCTGCAAGCAAAGCGCAGATCTTCCACACTTCATCTTCATATGGAATCTCCGGCTTATATCATCATCATAAGACTAGAACTGACTTCTTCCTCTCTTTCTGCTGCTTCCCCACAAATCTTGTTTTCCAAAGATGGCTCATTCAAATATGACACTTTATATTTGCTGGATGTTTTCATCCAAAGTGTCTTACAGTATCTTGAGTGCACATTTTGAGTCCTGGAAATCAAGGCTATAGATCTGCTGAGCTTATCAGCACCATGTTCAAGCTGTCACTCAATCACAGTATCAGTGTAACACCAATGCATTCAGAAAATTCCCTGCAGATTTTTGAGTTGTTGACCAGTTCACACTACAAGAGGACTGAACAAGATTCATAAAATCAAACAATGTTATCAAATAATTGCAATGGTCCCCACTCACAATGTCCATTACGACAGCCACAAACTAGCGTAGACTTGGTCTGATCCTGAAAATCAGTCGTGATGCCAACATGCAGCTATAATCTGCCTAAAAGTCGTGTAGTGTGTCCCTAAGCTAAGTGTGCTTCCCCTGTTTTCTCATCTTCCCCCCATCCCAGGCCCTCACCTTGCTTGTGGACAACAATGATGCTGACACCGATATCTACCCTGGGACATGCTGAGATCATATAATACAGTGCAGGGACACACACACACAAAACACACACGCTTAGCCTTGTCCAGCGTCAGCTCAGGGACTGAATGAGTCTTTAGCCTTGGGTATCTGATAGCCTTCTCCCTCCCTGTGGCGGCGGGGGGTGTTTGTGGTGGGTGTCATTCTTGGGTATTAAGATTAGAGAAAACGCCCTGGCTGTCTGCAGTGACAATACCGCAGCTGCCTGGACACAAAAAAGCCTGGACACAAAATCCTGCCTTTAAAAAACTCAGCTGATTGCCAGCCACCCTGAGAACGATCTCCAGCCGGAGAGGTCTGTTGATTAAACAAAAATCTGGGGAGGAACACTTTGAAACGAACCAGCTCAACGCTAATCCCGCCGCTGTGGAAAACCTACAGGAGGGGAAGGGGGTGGGGAAGGGGAGGGGAAGAGCACTGCGGTCTTTGTAAAGTAATTAGAGGTTTGATGAAAAACTTAAACAAGGCCTCGCTAAAGCTTTGAAGGGTGGTAGGATCGGTTTGCTGTCACGGCCGCAGGTTTAAAACGGGGCTGGGATAATCAATCACATCTACCGTGAAAAAGCCATCGACATGTGCTCTCTGCACACGCCACACATCCCAGAGCTATTTGACTACTCAAATCTGCCAGTCCTTCATTTGCCTGCTTTTGGATCGCAGCGGAAAAAAAAGCAGCCTTTGCCTTTGAAGTCGCTCTTATCTGTTCTTTTAGTAGCACTGGGAGAGGAGGGGTGTGTGGGGGGGGGGGGGTGTGAGAGAAGGGCAGAGTCTGAACAGCCATCAAAGAGAAAAGCGAGTCGATCTGGAGAGCTTTTGGCATGCTTTCATCCGAGACTGGAAACACAGACAGGTAACACTGTTCTCTAGCCAAACATGAAGGACGTAGGACATTTTCACAAGATGCCAATCTGTGTGAATGAAGGGAGACGGGCTAATGTGTACGTACGCGATCAGTCAGGTGTCAAATGCGAGCGGGCTGCTCAGTGACGACCTTGTTAGTCGACTGAACTCGGATCTGTGGAGTTTTTAAAGATCTAATCCAGACATGGAGTACAGCAACCACTGCTGAGTCCACTGCTGGCTTGTTTACGATTTGACTTCTCGGACTTTTTCACTCTCATATTGATTAACTGGGATATTGAGACTGACAATATGTGACAGTTATTTTGAAATACAGCTATCTCTGGCGGTGCCAACTTATTTGTGGAAGGGGCTGAACGCAGGGAAGGGAGAGGGAGTGGATGGATCCAAATGAAAAGCAACAACAAAATCCCTGTTTGTTTTATCTCTGAGTTAGATGTCAAATATCTGAGGGTCAAATATCTGCTTGGTAGGGTTACAGTGATATATCGTTCAATCAGTGTCATTCGTTGCTGCTATGATGGATATGATGCAGGTTGCTTGATAACAAATTTATTGTATTATTATTGATTGACTACACTGGTTGACTATGTGAAGCTCCTTAACCTGAATTGATTCTAATGCAACATTTTGATAAGATTCCACACAGGTTTGCATACAATGACAAAACTAAATCTGTTTATTATTATTATCCTGGGTTTCAATGGAGAGTTTCAGTGTCCCATGATGGTCTAAATGCTGTTTCAGAGGCTCAAAATATCAGCTATTAGCAGCTTGAATCTAAAAATATCAGATCCCATATTATCAGTCTTGCTAGCATGAATGACACCTGTAACACTAGAAGACGCTGCCGGTCCGTTGGGAACACTTGGAGTGATGTAATCAGCCCTTGGTGGGAATGTCATCCCATTGATTAGTAGATTAAGGCTGAACCCAGTGGGATGCAGATGGGAGGCCTGTTCTCCTGCAGACTGCCTGCTGATACCCACTGATCTCAAATGCCCCGGGTTAAAGTAAGGCCACCCCATCCCACCCCACCCACCCACAGGGTAAGTACTGAGCACAGAGTGGCAGGATTAGTTGGACATACGTCAGCACTGATTCAGAATCTGTATCAGGGTTGGAGTCGATTCACCTTCCAACTCAATCATTTTCAGGACTTGGATTTTCTTCACGATTCAACAGTAGGAAATCTAGTCTAGAAAGACATTGTTGAGAATGAAGGCTGTATCATTGTTATGTGAACTTAAGTTTCAGTTTACCTTTGGAACAGAGTGAACTGAAAGTGGCCCCCTAAAGCTTTTAAGAGAAACATTTTCACATTCGCCTCACCATCCCCATTGACAATCCACAACATTATTCTTCCCCTATACATCCGCCATACGTCTCCCTTAGAAGCTCTACACCAGCTGAAACACAACGCTAACTCCAGTGTGTTTTAGTGGGTTTATTTGCCGGATTCTTCCCTATACTCTTCAAACTCTTGCCAGCTCCTTTTCTCCACATAGGAGCCAGGAGCAGCAGCATCGCTCACTGCTACCACCCTGGGACCCGCCAATCTCAAAGGCATACACACTTCTGAGGCTCTGCTTTCACACACACACACACACACACATCACTTAGTATTCCACGCACACAAACACACACACGCACAGCAGCAGGTCTGTTGTCAATGGAGACAGCGGTGATGTTTGCTGGAAGCGTGGAGGAGAGCAGCTGGCAGCGGGTCAGATGAGAAGCAGAGCTGTGCAGATCGATGGGGTATCATGAAGCCGAGTTCCTCTAGGCCTAAGTTATTTATGAGGGATGAGCAATTTCTTTTCTTTTTTTCACAAACTGAATAGTGACATGAATTTTAGAGTTGTATCAAACAGTCACATACGTAATCACACCCCGTAGTCTCGCAACATGAGCCAGTTGTGTGCTCCCGATAACGGGTCCATCTGAATTAGACAATGGCTAATGTGTAAAGAAAAACTCAATGGAACATTCACCAATTAAGGAGTTTCAGATGATGTAACGCACCTTCTGGCAGCCATGTTGGAGGTCCACAGCCCTTGGGCAACAGTGGCTGAGGTCAGCTAATAGCATTTCTAAACATACGACTTGGCTGACTCAACTTGAGTAGCCATGATTAATATGCTTATACCATAGTTTCTGTCAGGTAACCATCTGCCTTGTTAACATATGTGATTTTTACACTAGCTAGCAGTTGCATGTTAACATTAACATCAGTTGCTGTGTTAAAAAATTAGCCAGCTGGTTAATTAGCTAGCTAGCAAAGCCAAAAAGCAACAGTTTGTTCAGGTTAACTGAGCTGACTCGTCTCAAGCTACAAGTGTTTTGGCGTAGAGACTAGGGCTAAAGACAGTTTACTGTGTCACAGTAAACTAATCTACTTTATTAGACTAAGTTAGGTTACTTATTTTTTCAGGTATCTCTCTTTGGCCTGGTTATATGGAGCCATTATTTGCGCACAGCCAATTGTGCATTATCCAAAAAAACAACAACATAATCTCCTAATGTAAAAAGTTGATTTAAACATCCATCTTACGTATTTGACTATCTTGAGTATTCCTAAAGATGTTTGTTATGCATGAATAGACTTCATTCATAAATTAATATTAACAAATGAATACAAATTTTAGAGCTTGGGAAACACAGTCTCTGGTCCCATGTTTACTGATGAGCAGACGGCCTGGGGGAACAGTTGACTTCGCTCTGAGTAAGACGACGCAACAGAGGAGGGACCTGTGCAGCTGCATGATACACTGCACTGTACTACATCTGCATTTCAACTGAGGGATAAATCCAATTTGCATTTCCATAATTGCATAAGAGGTCCATTTGAAATGAAATAAAATGCTTTGCCCCCATGTTGCCCTTCGCATATTTACATATTTATAACCCCCTTTTCATCTGTAAAGAGAGGGAAAAAAAGCAAAGCTGTCCCGTACAGAAAAAGACATTTTAATTTCCCCCAGCCTCAGATGTGGTTTAGTAAGGTCGTCCTAACCAGCTTAGCACACTAAATCACATCAAAGTATAAATAAGCAAACTGAGCACCATGCAACTGATACTACTGCAACCACTTTGGCTCCATACCTATGAGGCTCATGTTTAATTGAACATTCCAAATCTAACTGTTTTATAAGCAAAGGCCTGAAAATAACTTCAATCACATTCAGTGGTGGGTTTTATTTTCATACAAGCAATCATTTTTGCAAGAGCAGGTGTGACCTTTTTCAAATAGTAGATATCTCACATGGTAAATTTTTCCGTACGGGGGAGGAAAGTGTTAGTGTGTTTGTAGCGTTTGTAGTGTGTGTAGTGGGGAGGAGGCTTACAGAGAAAGCGGCAATTTTTCCCTTCATCCCCCTTCTCAATGTGTGTGTTGCATGAATGAGCGCGTGCACACATACAAACACACACACACCTTTTCAATCTATTCATTCCCTCCCCCGCAAGAGGAGAGAGCCAATCTCTTCTCACACCTAGCCTACCTACACACTCCAATAAAACTTGAACAAATCACAATGCAACAATGCCTGCTCCCATGATCCAATGAAACACATACTGCATATAAAATGTCACTCTCTTTAAATTGGCATGCGTCTATAAACCCAGTACAACACACACACACACACACACACACACACACACCATACACAAGCACTATTGTGTCAGGCTGTGGGCTGGTGTGTGGCATAATCTGCCTAAGAGGAAATGACATATGGGGGCATCTGGAGCGAGCGGCTGGCTCTCTGGCTACCCGTGGGAAATTGAAAACCAGTACAGTGCTAAGGGTCAAATGGAATAAGTGAGGGCTTACGGGGCCAAAGACATTGGGGCTTAACTACACAAGTAAATATCTGCGGGTATTTAGACCACAGTAGCAAGGTCAATCTGCTCTGCCCATGCAACTGTTGCCTCTTTGTGCATATGTGTATGTGTGTGTGTGTGTGTAAACGGTAATCTCTGCGTTTCCCAATCAGAAATATGCGTCTGTATGAAACTCTATCTGGGTATAGGAGGGTATTCAGCCAATATGGACGCCCCCTGTTTCAGTCAGCCGTTTGGGCCTCTCTCTCAGTTGCCAGGCCGATATGTGGGGAGTGTGAGCAATGCCTGCACAACTTACATTCCTAGCCACTCTTATGCTAAACCCCGAGTACAGTTGTTGTGGTCTGTGTGTGTGTGTGTGTGTGTGTGTGTGTGGCCTCTGTCAGATCTTCTAGAGTTATGCTTCCAAGACCACATCAATCCGTTTCAGCAGCTTGCTTTCAGATAGCTGGTACTGCAGATTGAGGCCACAGTGACGAAGGTAAAATAATAAAAGCTGTAACAGACAAACAGTTGTATGCAACTCTCAACCTCTTGAAGGTTACAAAGAATGCTACCTTTTAATCCTCTGTCGTGCATGATCATCTGAAGGGCACAGGAATATTTGTTACATCTGCTGTGTGGTTGCTCTGGCTTTTCATTTCTTATTATGTGGTTGTTTGTAATGTCAGCAATGTAAGAATTTAAGCGTATCCTACTGTAGCAGTCACTGTAAGGTGCTCTAGATAAACGTGTTAATGAAACCACTAAACATGTAAATTTAAAATTTCATTTTCTTGGGTAAATGTCTATAAGTTAAATCTAAAATGTAATATACCACCATACGAAGCATCTTTTCAATGCGTTCTACATCAAGGACCAAAACTGAAATGAGTCTGAGACTGTTTGTCATCCATGACAATATTAAATGTAATGAAAAAAATGGCAACAGTTTGAGTTTGGTTTCTTTCTCATTCCTAATTCCTGTCCCCGTCAAGTCCCCGTCCCTTACTTAACACATCTAGCTGGCAGGGGCCGGGTCACTGCAGTTCAAGTACAGTTGGAAATCTAGTTTCACTCTCAGCCAAAATAGAAGGCCATGGATGATGCCAGATCCCCGCTACTAGCGCCCCGCCGGTGAGGACTCAGCAGTTCTGGGAAGAGAGCGGGAGGAGGAGGAGGAGATAAGAGGAACTGAGCCGAAACCTGAGGAGGAACTCCAGAAATACAGCAGACAGAAGAGAGGCACAGGGAGAGAGAGAGGGAGAGAGAGAGAGAGAGAGAGATATGGAAGAGATGGAAGTCAGATGAAAAGCCCAAGCTGAATTTTAAATATTTGCTATGAGAAGCGAGTCATGTTGTGATGCCCGCCTCTCATCTTAACCTTGGCTTCCATACTTAAGTGCTCGGTGACCCTTGACCCACACACACACACACACACACACACACACACACACACACACCCTCCATAAAGCCCGCCCTCTCTCAACACAATTATAACTGTTATGGCTATTTATCTGCAAGCACCATCTGCTAGCTGTTCCATGCAAACCAGTGAGGTCAGTCCAATTCTCTTCTCACTTCCTGCAGGAAGCCAAGGTTGAGCTTGGATTGGACAAGCATACACACACAAACACACACACACACACACACACACACATAAGCTGCTCTCCAGTGAACAGAGCAATCCTCTCTCTGTCTGGAACAGACATCATGCGGAGATGTTAGAGAGCTTTAATCAGGGCTACACACACACTCACACCAGGTTTTTTTTCTTAAACACACAAACAGAGGGGCTCAGCAGCACCAGAATAACACACAGGCGGCAGTGTGGAGTTTAGAGGAGCTGCCTTGTGACTAGGGGTTGACTGATGTGGGTTTTTGAAGGCCAATATGGATATCAATCATTTTGGATTGAAGAATTTTATTCTTGTCAGGGTGGAAAAGCCTCTTACTCAGCATTTAGACCGCAGGACACCAAAACTCTCCACTGAAACCCAGCATCATAATACTAATCATAGTCATGCATATTTGTGTGGAATCCAACCAAAATGTAGATCAATCGATCAGCCAGTATTGATCAGTTACACAAAACATATGGAATCAATCAAACTGCATCATAACCATATTGGAGGTTGATGACGCTGACACGACACTGTCACTACAATTTTCAATAAAAAAGCACATATATCAATCTAATCCTACTTGTGACAAGAAGTTCATCCCAGCCAAAACTCTTGGCAGGGAATGTGAATGATTAATGTTCCCCCCTTCCCTCAATAACTATGACAAGACGCTAAACTATAACAAGGCACTAACGAGGTGTGAATGTGTGTAACTGAATGAACGTGATGGGCACAGAGAAGAGCTGAAAAATGGTCAGTAAACCTCTCCTGGATAAATAAAGGTAAAAAAATACACACACACACACCCACACACACACACGTACACCATGCTATGACCAGTAATGAGCTCCTCTGCTGGCAGCATTGGCAGTTGCTGGTGGATCAGCTCCTTGCCATGCCTTCTGGTGCTGGTGATATTTACGGTACAACACACATGCACCTTTCCAAAAAAAAAAAAAAAAAAAAAAAAAAAAAAAAAAAAAAAAGCACTGATTAAATGGCCAAACGGTGCAATTTCCACAAGTCAACCGTGTCCGTCCTCTTAATCCAGCTCTGGCACTCCATCACTCAACTAACACACACAACCCACCATGCAAACCCTTACTGTGCAGCACAATGTCAGTCAGTATGCAAACTTCAACTATTTCTAATGAGTCTCCTCCCTCTCTACTGTGATTAATAATAATAATAATAATAGCAAATCGTCTTCGCAGCACAAAATCTATCGCGAAAGGCTGCCGAGTCAATTGAAAACGCTGACACAGCCGCAGCGGATTCTGGTTGTATTTTAAACCCACTTCTTGTTGCAGCCGGAGCCGTCTCTCGGCGGAGCCCATCAGCCTAATGAACTGTTCATCAATCAGTTTAATGTACACACACAGGCCCTGGCAGCGGCCTCGCAGCCCCGCCTGGTGCAGGGGTTGGCAGAGATGGATGACACAACTCTCTGTTGGTAATAAAACAGAGGGAGATTTTCACGCGGATTTCTCCACCTTTCCGGCCGACCCTTCAGTCAAATAGCAGAGGATGGAAAGGTTTTGGGTCAAAGGCCATGGAGAGGCTATGGAGGAGCAACTGATATGATGTATAACTGTCAGAAAATGTCAAAGTGTGATAAAATGTAACAAAGCCTGATAGTTGTTAAAGATATTAAATAATATGACAGTAACATTGTCAGTTGCTACCGAGACACACACACATACACACACCTATATGCATGCATTTTCATTTTGTGTTTCATATGCTACTCTGTCATATTGATTTTAAGCTGTCATAGAGTTTTGTCAAGGGCATCTTATAGTCTATAAATCTAATTTGTCAGAATTGTCACATGTTGACTGTTACTATCAGAAATATATCAACTATCTTAAGTACTATTTATTAGTTTCCTCTTAACACAACTGTTTTGAAAAATGCTTTACAAATACTGCTACTACTAATAATAGTAATGTGTAATATGCCAGTACAGACACAAACGGCACACATGAACTTATACATGCCCACACCCACAGATTGATATGCAGTCAAACACACACACACACACACACACACACACTCCACGGAGTAGGACTGGAATGCCCTTCTTTCAGTTCCAACAGTCAAACCCAATCTCCAGGCTTAACACCTCGGGGTATTTCATTTGGAGAGATTTGGCCTTCCGTTCACCTCTCGCACATTTGACATCATGGTGAAAAGTCATTATTGGACGTTCCCAAAAGACAATCTGATGGGATATTCAGAGCCAGACATTGAATATGAAATCCTTAATCCCAAGTGATTGTCCATATGTAGCTCATAATGCCATATTTTCCAATTCATCCCCACTGGCAGATGTGGAAAAGAGATTGGATCTACACTCAGAGATTGAATGGACATAACCAATATATTTATTGCTTGCACACACGTGGCAGTGCTAGGCAGACTGGGGCAACGGGGCTGTACAATATTGAGAAGAAATGTTGCTGAATATTCCAAATGTGATATGGAAATTGGGACAGGAAAGACAACTTTTCAGACATTTTTTTTTTCAGAGCTTAAAAATAAGTTGTGTGTGCAAGCAGAATGCTTAAAATGCGTAACTTTGGTTTGAATAATATGAGCGATTTCCCCCAGCAGCAATTTCATAACGGCCAGGGCTTCTGTACAGCATAAGAACATCTTGTTTAGGAAGCTGTGCGAAACACATTCGCTTCTAACTAAACACTGCAGCCTCACAGGATTCGGAAAGAAAATTCTGAGTTTTTTTTTCTATTTATTATGTAGCCCCATGTGGCGGTGATGTAAATGTAGTGTATCGCCTCGGACTGTCTGTGCGGGGAGGTTTGTGTGGTGTGGCGGTGGGCTCCATAATAGCCCACATGCCCCGGTCTATTATGAGAGACCGGGCCTGGGACCAAGGAGACACACCCTGCCGGCCCTCACACCACTAATGTCCAGATGTGCTTCTCTGTGGGACTTGATCTGACGCCTACCATTGTAGGTGGAAAACAAGTATGGTTAGTGTATGAGCGTGTGTATATGCTACGTGTTGCATTTTTAAACATCAATAAATCATTGTCAGATTAAGTATACCTTAGTGTAATTACCATAAACGAATGAGACCATGGTCAAGACGATTGGTAGCCTCTCAGTGGAATTGTTAGTACTAGTGTTTCTCAAAATTAAGACATTTGGGATGTTGCTATTTGCTCCATTTTCACTGGAGGAACAGCGCCCTCTTTCTGTTTTGTGCCATAAAGCAGTATCCCTTTGTGCCATAAAGCAATCCGGAAGATTTCCAGTCTTCTTGGCAATGGTTTCGTTTGTTTACGGTGAACACACTAATATCTCAAAATGAACGTGTTAATGATTTATTGATGTTAAAATACTACAAGTGGCACCTCTAAATTCACCCGATTGAAAATGTAAAAGGAATCTGCAACAGAAATCATGATGACAGAGCCTTCATTCTCAATTAATACTTTGGATAGGAGAACTGGACTGGACTGGAGAACCTTTGGATCTGAGAGGCTTTTTATGGTAAAAGATTTCCAGTGTGTGACCTTTCAAGAGAATCCACCTGCTGAAGTGGGTGAATATAACATGAGCTGACCGGAGCCCGGGTGTCAGTGTGCCTGTGGTGCGCTGACGTGTGTCCTGACTGAACAGGCTAAAGTGAAGCGTTTGCAGAAGGACAAAATGTCCTTCGTTTCAAGCTCAGACCTGCTCTGTCCCCCCTCCTTCGCTCCCTCTTTCCCTTTCTTTTTTTTTCAGTTTTTCCTCTTCATCCATCATGAGCCCCGGAGCTGAGGCAGGTGCTTTCGCTAAACCTCCCTGAAGATCCCCCCTCCCGCGCCCCCTCCTCCTCTTTCATCCCTCTTTCCACGCCTCCCACCCTCTCTCCTCTCTCCCATGCTGAAGGAACTCATCAGTGGCCCCTTCACATCTGCAGGAATCTTAATTGTATATTGTCAACAGGGATCGTATCCAGCAGGGGAGGTGATCCAGATCAGATGGAGGAGGGGAGGGAGGCTATGCACACACACACACATACACACACACACACACACAAATAAATGCATGAACATGCTCGCAAGAAGCGTGCCCCCCACACATGGGAACACCCACACACAGGCCGGCCTCTAAACACACAAGCGTACACGTGAACATACTTGCTTACTTACTCACTCACACACATTGTACACACAGAAGCATATGGATGAGCATGCTTGAACACAGGGCACGCAGCAGGGTTGCACGTAAGGCATGCACACACACACACACACACACACGCACACAGTCAGAGGCTCAGAGAGAGAAAGGGAGCCGGGATGCCTCAGAGGAGACTGAGCATGGCAGCTCTCTGATGCCACAGCTCCCCGTTCCCCCTCAGACAGCTCCGTTTGGATCGCTGCAGGGGATCGGGATGAAATGTGACAACCTGCCGCTCCTTTTACAACCTCTCCCGACGGGCACCGAAGACACCCGAATACGATCCGCTGAGTCGGCGCTCCGCGGGACGTCAGTACGGGGGCCTCCGCGTCCCACGCGGCCGCCGACGGGAACAAAGAGTCCCATTGAGTTACAGAGCGCCGACAAGACAAGACAATGAGTCCTTTTAGCGATAAAGCCTGGCAGCACTGGGCAGGATCCCACCAGTGTTCTCTGGGAACCCGGGGTACAAAGAGCGGGATAGACGGAGGGGTGGGAGGGTCAGTAAACCGGGCTGACCTGTCCTCAATGCGGGCCTCTGTGGGTCGGGCCTGCACCGAGTCACACCACAGAACGACATGACGACACACACATGACTGGGCACATTCAGGGTAACGCTAGAGGGCCGCGTCATTGATTTTCACAGCGGTGTCAGTGTGTTATGGAGAGCGTCAACATGTACTTTCACATCAAGTGGCGATTCATATGACAGATGGAAATATAGGCCTTTGACGTTAATCCTGCATGGGGGTGGCTGCCGCTCCAAACCTCCACCACCCCAAAAAAAGAGCCAGTGAAGCAGCGTTAATGGAGCATCCATGTTTTTTTTCCATGGGAGCATTTATAAACCTGCTGTGCCTACCGACTGAAACATAAGAGGGGTGGATTGCATCGAGAGGAGCTCGGGGGTAAAAGTGCATGTGTGGCAGCGCTAATGGTGGCACAGAGGTGGCATGCAACTGTAAAGGGAAACTATTTAACCAGAAGAAGCTGTGACATTAAGGGTTATTCCCGTTTTATTCAGATAGTCTAAGAGTAGTCAAGGAGTCAAACTGTGATGCATTATTCAGTTGGCTGGTATTCATCACACGAACATCAGCTAAATTTTGCCAGCGTCATAGAGGCACAAACATCAGCATCCTAATTTAACTTAAAACAAAAGTATTCTGTTTCCATCCAAATGCCAAGTGAGTTTTAAGTGAACTTTTGACTTATGCGAGGCAAATTAAGTGCGTTTCCATCAGTTGAGTTGAAGCGCATTAATAGGCTTCCCGAACACAGAGCGGAGAAACGGTGGTAAACAAATCCACGAGAAAAATGCAGCCTTTTTCAAGAATTAATTAGTACTGGGCACGTTGTTTTTGTTCTTTTGTGTCCAATGCTGTCCAAAGATGGAACAAAGAAATGCACTTGGCAGTATTGTAATGCATGAATTAGTGGCCATTCAACCATGACGGTCTCCTAATACATAGGAGTGGCAGCAGGTTTGACATATGGAGGTTGTGGTGGACAGATATTATACAGAACATTTCAGAACTGTTGTGCAATGAGACGAAACCATTTGTCGCGCCAATCATGTCAAGCCTGTGTCATTATTTATTCAACAAATGAATCACTATTGGTGGCAACATTATTCGTCACATAAAAACTTTTCAGCCTCAAGTGAGGGTAAAAACTTTATTGCGATAGCCTGCAGAGGGAAATGTTATTAAAATTTGACATTTCCATTCAGCCTTTGTCCTTTCACTATATTTTACAGAAAAAAAACTTAGATGTTGATTTAAACTGATTGTCAGCAATTTGACCAATAAATATGAACTGGCCTTGCAGTTTCATCTGGCTTTACTCTCAGACCAAAGCACCTTCTGAATATGACATGAAGGAGCAGGAGTTAACATTTAAAACAGCCGGCTGCAGGCCTGCTTCCCTTATTAAGGGGATTCCTCTGGATCCCTCCGAAAGTCTCCCTTGACACCCGGGTCGCACCACCATCTGCTCCGGCTGCACCAGGGAGTTTGTAATGGTGCGGGGGGGGAGATTGTGACTCTTAATGAAATTGTGCAGCAACATGTACGGCCTGAGCCGCTTAGGGGCCTGTCGAGGCCTTTCCCCCCCTGCAGGCACAACCGGCAGGGGAATGGGGCTGGGGCTGGGGAGCAGCGAGGGCCTAGCTGGAGCCATATGCAGGGATAAACGCTGATGTCAGTTCACTGCTAATTCAATAAAAGGAGACTCCTAGGCCGCTCCGCTAGGCTTTTACAATAACAACATCTACGCATTAAGGGTGTGGGATTTCATTACTGGATTGTTAAGTGATTCCTGGGCACGTCTTCTGCTGAAAGGCTGGATGCAGTGACAGGGAGTAGCGAGTTGGCCATGTGCTGGAATGAAGACTGATGATCTTTATTAAGATAAATGTATTTTTGCTCCTCTACTAAATCAACCTCTATTACTCTGAGAATACAGTCCCGGAGAAGATGAGAAGGACAAAGGCTTATTTACGACTCTATTGCGATGCAGAATAATCTGGAGGCCAACAATGACTGTATCCCTTTTTTTCCCTCATTGTTCCCTTGTAGCAGTTTCATTAAGGCTGTGAGCTCCTGCTGTTGAGCGAATTGTTTTGCTTGATGCTCCAAATGGTTGTTTAACGGGAAGTTAATGAGAGTAAATAACAATTGCTGGTGTTTAGCTAGAGGACAATCCAAACCATTTAGTGCGACTAACACTGCTTTGTGTTTAATGTGTTCAGAGAGACAGAATCTGGCTATAAATACACATGCTGACCCAATTATAGGTGGAGTGGAGTCATCAGTCTGTTTTAAGCCAGCCAAAAAAATCCTCCTGAGAAGGCTGGGTGGGGCGAGGCAACAACAATTGGAGGTGGGCCAGTGGGTTTCTGATGGTATTTAAAGATACAGTCCAGAATTGATTTAATATGTTTTTGAAGAGTTTGACTTATAAATGGTATTAAACTATTACAAACGTCCTTGGTGTATCGTAACTCAAAAATGCTTATGTATTGTACTCAATCATTTTATACCGTCAAAAAACATGTAAAACCCATGTTTAGTCATATCAATTTGACTAAGTAAAACAAAATCCAGTGGTAGGGTAACAGTATTTCAACAGGGGGAGCCACACTGCAATTACAGATTAGGCTTTTAAAGTGACATCAAAAATGACTTAGATTTTTAACAATCCCCCCTCCGCCTCTCCCATCATATAAAACTTTCTCTCTCTAACTGCTATCCCATTGGTTTACACCGTCGGCCACTTTTGAATACTTCCTCCCCACGTTATGTCCCGCCCCCAACATCCTGTTTGAACTAAAACATACATCAAATTCCATAATCAAGATGCTCTCAAAATGTCATTTCACTGTGACTTTAAGAATAATTAGGCTCGTTCCAGTGTTTGCACTGCCAGTGACCTCCTCATTATCACCTATGGTCGTTGGTGATCTGCACAAACCAACACCTTGCCCGCTATTCCAACCTGCCTCATTATCCCAACACTGTGCCCGAGGCAAAGCTTCTTCACTGCCTCTGCAGGGCCGGTCAGGTCGCCTTATTCTAACCTTTATTTATCCAGGGAAAGGCCTTTTCTGAATATGCATGCTCTTTTTCAGCCATGTCCAGCTTGTCAGTCATAAGCTTGTCAGTACTTTTACTATCAGCCGCCGAATAGCTGTTACAGTAAGTGCCTTACTCAAGGGCAGCTCAATGGTATTTGCTGAGCGTTACTCATTCACTTTCCCTGCATAACACTTTTCCCAGTTGGTCCAGGCGTTTGAACCAACAATCTTCTGTTCACGAGCCACATAGCGAGTTTTCATACACTACGACCCCCGAATCAGCGTGCCGCCAACAATCAGGGCTCTGTTTCACACCCAGGCAGCCATCAGGACCCAGGGCATGCTGGGTAAACATCCCCGCCGAACCAAAATAGAGCACTGCTTCCTACTAATCCCAGATGAACAGGTGCTTCTATTTAAAGGACCAAATCCTCTCCAATCCACCCGAGGAATCCCAACCCTCTTTCTCCCTCTCTCTACTGTATAGTTCTCTCTCTCTCTCTCTCTTTCTTGGATTGTGGGTAGTGCTGCTTGGCCAGGGGAACAAAAGCATTGATGGCTGAATTAGCAGTGGAAATCTGCGTAGGGAAAACCACTTAGGAAACCGCTAGCTTCCCCCTGAGTTGACCGCCGAAGCGTTTGACTGAGAGTGCCATGTTCAAATACAATGGTGATTAGTCTTACTGCTTCTGCTGATCTCTGGTATAAGTGGACACACCTGAAGCGGCTTTAAGAGTATCTAGCTGAACATGGATATCTAAAGCAAGAATGGTATAGAGAAACCCTCAAATCCAGAATATCGCTGTACTTCAGAATTGAAGTACAGCTGTCGTAAAGCAAAGTCAGTCACACCCGTCCATCCATCCATTTTTTCCTATTTTTACTAAGTACAGTATTGATCATTAAGGCCTTTTCTGCCAGATCAACAGCTTGCAATTTGCTGTCATTCAATCTACACTGGGCAAGAATTTGCAATCAATACCACAGTAAGTGATAAGCTCATCAAGCATCGCGATTACAGGCAGCAGCTGAGCAGCAGTGATGATTTCATTTAATGCATTTAATGAATTCAAAGAGTGAGGATGTGATAACGTCAGGCATATTTTCACTGTGGCTCTCATTATGAGAAGACTGTACTGTAATGCAGGTTAGGCAAATTACGTTCAATACTGGCAATACTTAATTTATAATAAAAAAAAATACAGTGCAATTGTAATACTAATACAGTCAGAATTTTAAACTTAAATTATGACAATGAGAAATAGTCATAAGAGAGGCAGGCACCATGTTTAACTCTTATGTTAAACTGGACCTTGTTAATGATCTGCTTGGTGTCTGAAGGCAATTTGTTCCAGTCTATATATCTGGAGGACAAAAAGGTGCTTTTCCCCAACCAGGCAGTTAAGTAAGGAGAGGATATAGCCGGAGTGTTTCTCAACGGGCAGAGGCCTTATCAACTCCATCTGCACCGTCTGCACTTCCACTCCCATTGTAAGATATCAAGTCATTAAAAATCAGGGCGGCGGAGAGTGGAGATTTCCTTGATCCCATTCTTGCGCGGAGGCCGAGGAAACGTCTCGGGAAGGTTCACCCAGAGTGCTGAGGGCGACGTGGCTGACAGAAGGGGGGGGGGGGGGGGGGGGTTGGGATGAGGGTGGAGGGGAGGGGAGGGGAGGGGGAACAATGTTTACTTTGGGTCGCTCCTCTGTTTTCTTTCACCTCAAGGCCTCTTGAAACACTGAGAGGCTGCCAGGCGGCACAACACCTGGCAGACAGTGAGTGACAGGACAATATGGTGCGAGTCTGGCTTTGACAGCAGCCACAAGGAGGATTGATCCCGCCCTTCAAGTGGAGGGGTCGTCATGGCAAAAGCACAGTAAAGAAAAAGAAACCACACAAAGCTCCTATGAAAGCGCCCGAGTTTGAGCTGCGCTAATTACAATTCTCCCCCCCGGGCAACAAACCAATTTGTCTAGTTTTCAATACCACCAAGTTTTCCCTTATCACGTTGACAGAGTGGCTCTGGGCGCTGTTCGAAAAAGCTGTAATGAAAACATTTTTTTTTCCACAAGAACCAGTGGGGTCTTGATTCCTAGCCTAGAAAAATGCAGAGTGTAATCCCTCTTCTCCTATCGCTGTAAGTGGGTGGGGAAGCCAGGGAGCGAGCAGACATAAATTCTATTGTAGCAGTCTAAATGTGTTATGTTGTTAGAGGGGGAATAAGGTTGACAGGCCCCTGGGGCCGGTCTGCCGAGCCAGCTATTCACACGAGCAGAATCACGACCTTTCTAAATATGAATTTCGTACAGTCTGTGCAGTCGTGGCTTTTGTTGGGGACACAATGAGACACGCATGGGCTGCATCACACACACACACAAAGCAGGACGAGGCCGGGGGTATCTGAGTGAGGGACAGTGTTGCTGGGCTTTCTTAAAAGCCCTCCTTTTCTTTCCTTGGCCTGACCCGACCTGACATACTTTAGCGTGCAGAAATGTTTGCTTTTACAAACTGGATGAATAGACTCCGGTTTGACCAATAGAGGATTTTGAAGGCCGATACCAATATTTTTATATTGAAGCTGCTGCTAGACATTTTAAAATGACAAAGATTTAGTCTTTCCCTCAGAATTGTATTGTCAGGGTAGAAAAGCCTCTGAAAAAGCATTTAGACCATCATGCAACACTGAAACTCTCCATTGAAACCAATATTAATGAAATTGTTTAAGGGTTAGCAGCTCCTATAAGACAGAGTGACCCCACCCCATCTATTAAATGGCAGGGAAAAGCTGGGAGAGATTACTACCTTTACATGAAGAATTCATTTACAAAAAACGTGACTGAAAATTAAATGAATGAATAAAACATGCAAAGAAACTAAAATTTCATTGCAGGTTTTATAGACCATTTTTATGGTCATATCGGCAGTGGATGACACGACTGGCCCATATCCAATCTTTAATAAAAAGGCCAATATTGGCCCCGTATATAAGCCAACCAATATATTGGGCTAACCCTAACTGTATAGCTCAATAAAAAAAGGCATGACATCAACACTGTCGGTTATGGCACACTAAAGTTATATGCGCTCACAGTGCTGTGAGGTGCTTTGGATAAAATCATCCATCAAATGGCATAATTATGTAATACGAGCACAGAGAGACTTCTTGGAGGGAATAGTTGGGTTCTATTAGACCCAAAATCATCCCAACAACCCTAGGGAAGGAGGGGGGTGGGGGGGGTGGCTTCATTTGAGTCCACTCCGAGATCCAAAAAAGCTGGATCCCATCACCGGGGAGAGTGTGGCGCTCTACCCTTCGTGACTTGGCAGAGTAACACTCGCTACTTTGTGCCCACTCTTTCTCCCGGTGCTGAATCACGACGACGCAAACGTCCGCCGAGAGACGACAAGAGAGACGGATAGCCGGGCGGAGGGGAGACAGAGAGAGCAGTGACCTGGAGGACGCGGCGCTCCAGGTGGAGAGACCACAGAGCGGACAGGCTGTCATCGGGGATCAGGAGGTGCGGTGAGACTTCAGCCACCCGAGGGTGAGGGACAAAGGACTGGTTTCACTGGCTGACCCTCTGATATGCCACACAGACGGATACACATGGGCCATATGGGTACGCGTGGGTTACAGCCAACTCAGCAGTAAGGCTGCACGATTATGGCCAAAATAATCATTCTGATTAATTTTAATATTGTGATTATTTGTCTCTTACTTATACTTTTATTGCACCTTTTTACTGTTTTTTCAATGCAGTATTTCTCAAAGTATCAGCAGCTGGAAAGTCTAGTTTTGTCTCTTGTTGTGGTCCTTATCAAAATTCAAATGATAACTAATTGCTACTTTATTACTTTGGGACGCAGCTCCAACCTTAAGGCAAACTTTGCACAGAATCTTTACTTGTTTGTCGTCATCTGGCTTAAAACCAACGAATCCCCAAATGGCAGACGATGATTCACTTTTAGGAACTAAAACAATGTTTCCACATCCAGACTTAAGAGATTTTTCTCCCTTACGTCAGACAGAACCATTCTTTTCCACTTCGCTCGTCGCTACATTTTTGCAAAGATGCTCTATGTAGGTTTCTCTGCCTGCTTCTCCATCTTACCTTTTGTTTTGGTCACATGGTGCACATTGCCAATTCAGAGGTTATGATTGTAATGGAAGCGCTTGATATGCCACACTATGTCTTTTAGGGGAATTGAAAATATGGCAAATGCTCTGCCTCTTTGTGTGCATCTATAGATGACTTATGAAATCAAACAGATTGCCAAATGAGAATTTAATCCAAGTGCTTTAGATTGCTCAGTAAACATTATGGGAAATTCTGACTAGGCAACACAAGACACCCAAAAAAACGGAATGAGTTGAAATTAAGCTGGAATTCAGGTTTTTTTTCGTGTTATACGTTAAATCCCTTTCATGTGTGTTATCCATAAATCCAATTCTTTCCGCAATGAATCTATGCTGACAGCTTCCATGCTAACATCTGAGTCTCAGTTGACCGCAGTAACTCGAGGCCTGCATGGACAACACTCCACTCTGCTCCTGTTTGTACCAACATGAAACCTGAGCGCCATCCTCCTGCAACAATATCAGCGAACAGCGAGCCAGATTCATGCTGCTCTGCCCTCCAGGCCCGGGGGGAATATGGACTGAACAGCGCTCCCATTGTGGGGGAAGACACCACATTAGGCCTGACACCATCACTATGTCCCATGACACTTTACCAGGGGGGGTTGTATTCCCAATATGAAGCAATTACCTGTGTAAGGACCAATGGGACACGTGTTTCATAGCCAGGAGGTTTTAAAGCGCCCGTTATGAATCAAAGAAACGCTAAAGTGAATCCCTGGCCCCGATCGTAATGATGCTTGGGAGCGGTTCTCGCCCATTTCTGGGAAAGAACATTTACTCACACACTCTTAGGGAGATAGAGGCAGCTCACATGGGCCGGCGTGTGAGGAACGAACATGGCTCTCCTCTGCGTGAACTCGGCGCAGCTGAAACATAACGGGGCCCTTCCCCGCGAACACAGTTTGACGGGACGGGACGCAGAGGGCAGGTTCTGATCCCGCTTCCAAAGAAATCAGCGCGCCGGCCAAAACTTCCACTCGCTCCCCCCCCCCCCCCCCCCCCCGGGCTTGGCAGGCGGAAGGTCTGGCCCCCGGCGCACGGAGGCACCGATGAATGAGTACTTTTTTTCCTTCTTCTCCTCCGTCAGTAAAAAAGGCCCGACCCCCTTCACTCTCTGTGCTCTGCTCTGCTGCTACCAGCTGCTGTCTTATCTTCCTCCACTACATCCACTTGATCATGAGCCTGTCTTGTTCAAATCTTCTCTCCCTGGCTCTTGTTTTTTTTTTTTTTTTTTTTTTAAATCAAGCACTTCTCTATCATTCTAGAAACAGAGGAATCCATCTTTTATTAGGGTGCTGTGGCTTTGAGCCTTGCACTACCAATGTTGGTAATCTAGGAATTAAAACTAATTCTACATACATTGTAATTCCCTCTGGATAAGAGTATCAGCCAACTGTTTGTCAGTTTATCTGACTCCTACCACCTCCCTGCTGGCAGAACATGTAAAAAACTCCCTTTGCTGCAGCTTTAAGGATGTTGAATCAGTAAAGGGATTCCTGGAAAGTCAAATATTGCTTCCCTGTGGCCTTTTGCTCCATGTCAGGCGGCGATGCTTTGCAGCAGGGAGGACAGAGTTGCAAAGATCTGGAATACTGCTGGGAATGTTAAAACAGATTTTTTTTTTCCAGCATTGCAAAAAAAAAAAAAAAGCATCTGCCCAAGTAATGCAGCTATTCGCAGAGTATAAAAATGACTGGGAGATTCAATTCTCATTCTCAATTTGTGACGGTGGCAGCCAGCCAACTGGAGCAGAGACTTCACAGTGTGTCTCTTAAGGCTGGTTAAGAGAGATGGGGGATGGGGGATGATGGGGGGTGGGGGGGGTGGGGGTACTGGCAGTTGGCAAGGCTCTTGGCGCGTCGCTCTCTGTGAAGGGAAGAGAAAACGTCACGATTGTAGGCCTTTGAAGTGGAAATGGTCTCGATCGGTTTCCGCTATACCTGGCCGGACTATAAATAAACACAAACTGGTGAAACAGCTTTACTTTCCCACTCGCCGGCCAAAAAAAAAAAAAAAAAAATTTAATTAGCGGATTACTTGTCTTGTTTATCGCCCCTGTGCCGTTGTGTTCAGCAGTTTTGTGACAGTCGCGGGGGAATGGGGTGGGGGTGGGGGGTGGGGGGGTTCAGTCTCACTCTGTCTGGTAGGGGGACGGCGGCGGAGCGGGGTATTAATTGTTCCACTGTCATCCACAGGCAGGCATCTCATCTCCGAACCATTAATCATAAAGCGGGAGGCGGGCAAAAGGGTGCGGGGGCCAAAATCACATATGCATGAAGGCAATTTGTAGCCCCCAGAAAGCTGATCATAAAAAGTTTGGAGTTTCCTATGGTGTGCATATTGGTTCTCAACAGGCTGCAGGAGGAGGAGGGGGGGGGGGGGGGGGGGTCTTTTTGGTGAATCCTCAGTAGGGCAGCAACTTGCTCATCAGTCCATGTCAGACTAACTAGCAAGGGAGGGTTTACAGTAAATACATGAAACAAGGATCTTATTAAAAACAGAGCTAGAGCCCCGTCTCTCTCTCTCTCTCTATGCAACAATGGCGCCTCTCTTTTCCAGAGTCTGGATTACAACCAGCGGCCGGGCCCCGGCGCTAAATCTCTTCTGAGCAATGAATAAAATGAGCAGTTCATGAGTCAGAACCTTTTACGTCCACACCTATTCACGAGGAGAAGAGAAAAGCAGCCGTTGCTGGGCCCGGCCTACACCTCCCTCCCTCCCGTTCAGATGAATGAATGGAGGCTCTATTGGGCGCGGACGGTCTGCTGCTTCAGCCCACAGTGGAAAATATGACAGCCCAGCGGCAGGTAGGAGAGAGAGAGAGAGGCTTCTGGGATAGCAAGGGTGGGAGGTCTGTACCACCAGTGCAACCACTTTACACACAGCTGTCTGTATTTCTATAGAGGCTTTTACCTGGCACTCTCATCCAGAGCGACTTCCAAGGATCAAGGTTCAAGGTTCGATTATGTTTGACGCAGAAGTGGGTGATGGCTTTTGCAGCGAGGTACAAAAAAAAAGATGAGAAAATCAACAAACATATAGAGATAGAAATAAATAAATAAAATACAACAAAAAAATGAAAACCGCACAGCACTTCATGGGTCAGTAATAAGCAATTAAAAGACAATTACACTTCTGACAGAGAGTGCGGCAGAACATGAATAGAATAGAACACAATAAGCACAGCACCCACACAATACATATAATTATTATTCCCTATAATAATGTCCCTATAATGATGATATAGGACAGAAAATTGCTAGGTTAAGAAATACCAGCCAGGGAGAGAAGAATATTTTTTTTCCCTCTCTCACACTTTACTGTGAATGCGGTGTTAGAACCCGGAGAATCAATTGACGGTATTAGCATAGCGCTCATGACAACAGGAGCCGCAGGTAATGAATAGCAACATGGCAGCTCGGCACCGCTCTAGCTGGGATTTTTGACAGGAAATCACACTCCTTCTCCTCTGCTCTGCTCTGCGCCATGCCTACCTACACAAACTGACTTTAATCCCAGCGAATGACTGAACGTTTGTCCGCCGTTGGAACAAGGAGGTCTTCATCTCAAATGTCGCACTCCTCTACAGTGAAATAGCCCTTTGGTCAGAGAGCATTAGGACATTCAGACTGGAGGAGTAAGGCATTAATTTGATATATTTTCACAAAACAAAAACCCACTGACAGACACTCTGGGCCTGTGGAAACCAGTAGCACCACTGCTGAATAAAAAACACCAAGGACAATAGATTGTATTGAATCTATCAATATATCGGGCTGATATCCACCTGATTACACTAGTTTACACTGGTTGTCTATGGGAAGCCTTTAACCCGAATTCATTCTGCATTGATTTTTAATCAGGATCAGACTTTTAGTATCCCATGATGCTCTAATTGCTGTTTCAGAGGCTTTTCCACTCTGACAAGAATACAATTATTGGGGAAACCGCTGAATACCTGTCATTTTTTGGCAGTAAAATGGTCAAGATATTGAATATCAGCGTGTCAGAGCATGTCTATAGGCAACTTCAATCCAAATATCTGTCTTCAAAAACCCACATCTGTTGAACCCTTATGGAGTTCACTTCTAGCAGGCTGTTTTTTATGACCCTTCTCAAAAATGTATGCTTGCAGAACGCGAGACACTGCATTCATCTTCATCCTCAAAGCATCATCATCTATCAACAACATCACTGACATCAAACATTATTCATGTGTACGTGAATGTATTGGCTGCTATCTATCTTACCTCCTCCCCACACAGTTAAAACATCCATCCTCCCATAACCAAGCCAAGGCAATAACAGCCTTTTACAGATGGTGGGGGAAACTGCATGACATCTAAACACTGTCTCCTAGCACAATTCACATGGAAGCGACATTTCCACTGGTGATTATAAACTGTATTGTACAATATAGGTTACTGTGTGGTTATTCATTATGTAATCCAATGTTTTCTTGTACATACTAACATATCCTAAAGTATGAGGAGCAACACAGTGTGCAAAAAAGTACAAAATTTATTTATTCAAAACATCTAGGGACTCTAGTAGCAAAAGCTTGATCGCCCTATATGATTTTAACCTTGCCTTTATACAACCGTGTCACTGTGTCGCCTCAGGCTGGGTGGAACCACGGGACCCAGTCTGTTTTAAAACACACACTTGCCCAAGTAGTGCGGCGGTATTTCAGAGGACTCCCTGCATCACAGCTCTCCTCCAATCAAACACCAGGAGAGCCCAGTGTAACGGGGGATTGAAGCCCTTAACAGGTTCTGCAGGATTTACAGCACATATGAAGCACTTATGATGTTTTGCCAATAAATCTAGTTTAGTCAAAAGTTTAACTGAATTAGTTCACAATGCTTGCCAGTTCAAAATCTGTTAACTGGCCTGATTGGACGGATGTCAGCAAGTCTTTGGTGTGGGGAGCCAATCAGGACCAAGTCCAATAGTGATGCATCTGAAACTGCATGTAAAAAAGGGCGGAGAACATTAAATGCCAATCATATATGCATATAAATAGAGGCAAATTTGAATCCTATAATATGGGACCTTTAAATATTAATGTCAGGCTAAAAAGATGATTTAGGCAGATTTATCCTCCATTACATCCTGCTGCTAGAGATAAGGTTTCTATTATTACTGGAGCCACCCATACTAAATATGTAGGCAGTCTAATGAAAATGCTTCGGATAAAAGCATCTTACAGTACCAGAGAGTGCCTACATATTTGGTATGGGCGGCTCCAGTAATATGCTTTGGATAAAAGCATCCATTAAATAGATATTATCATATGAAGCGGTAGAATCTGCTGATACAATCCTGGGAGGGATTAGTCAGGGAAAACTAGGCCTTACGTTCACCATCACCTTGCTGTGACTTCATACCTTTTTATAGCTCTGAAAGGTCACAGGTCACTCACACACACACACACACACACACATATAACCGCATAGCCACAAAACCATAATAAGCCAAAGCATTCGTTAAGCACCTTGCCCTCGGCTTGCCCCTGCATTGTGTGCGGACAGCTTGTTTTGTAAACTCCTGTGCGTGTTTGCTCCGTCTATTCAAGCCGCTCGGTCTCGCAGGGGGAGAGAAGTCAATGTATCTTTGTGTTGACGTGCCTATATTTGGGAGCTAAACACAGACCTGAATAGACCGTCGTGTTTCTTCCTAGCGCTGACTCGGCTTCTCTTTCTGTCTCAGAGCTCACCTCTGCCCAGAAGGGTCAAGCTGCTAAAATGTCCCAAACATGAACACACCACCATTACCAACGTTCCTATTCAAGGGGAATGTCTCTATTTTTGCCTGTTGACAGAAATATAATGGCCAGGACCATTTTGTGCTGAGAAGGTTGACTTGAAAAGAATGGGGAAAAGCCATTAGGCCAGAATCCATGCTAGCAAATTTATAGTGGTAGTGTCCTACCAGGTCCCTGGTGGCAGATACACTCTCTATCTCTAAAGTGCTGACACACACACACACACCAGATGCAAGACTGTAAGAGTATCTATTCCTCTAATAAAATTCATTGTCAGCTTGTAATATCACGTGTCAATCTCACTGCACAATCAAATGAAACCTGTCAGATTAATAGAAAAGTCCTGGTACCTGGTATTTCATTTTCTAAAATATCTCGTTGCCATTAGCAATCTATTAGCTATTTCAATAGCAGTAGAGTAATTTCTATGCAAATACTCACGATGACTTTACCTGGCCTCTTAGCGGAACCCAAAGACCCAATGAAATGATTTCAAAGCCATCCAATATCATTACTGTAAATGGGGCTAGTGCATTACTGCAGAGCTTTGCGAATGAAAATCTATTTCATAGCAGCAACAAAGGTTATCATTCCAGCTAGACTGCCTTTATCATGAAGTTTAATGTTTCTAGGAGGGAAAACGAGGACTGTAATTACACCGGCAGTTCCTCGATTTGCTATGCGTTTCGTTAAGCCCCGTCTGCAAACCAAATTTCCCTTATGAGACAATAAAGATTTGAGCTGAAGGCTGGGGGTGTTAAGTGCTTGTTTTGTGCCGGGGAGGAACGAAGGCTTAGCTCTGCAATAACATTATGCTTGTTTCGTATTCATGCACTGATGTATGGGACAAAATGTTACAGCAACCTGCTGAATCTTAACATTAAGCCTTGCCTTGCACAGTGTCCAGTTTGTCCAGCTGCCACTGTTTTTCCAGCAGACTGAATTTATACATGATAACCACCGCTGCCTGTGTGTGTGTGTGTAGATGCATATGTATGACCATGGACAGGTGTGTGCGTGGGTGTGGGTATGAGCAGGGTGTTATTCTGTATGGTCTCCGAGGCTGGAGACAAGCCTCCCACTGAGCTCCAGTGTCTGATCCTGATCTCCTGGGTCAGGCCTTTCTGCTGGAACAAGCCTGTGCTACACACACAGTATCTGAATACTGGGTATGTATGCAAGCTGGTGCTCCTAGTAGGCAGCCTTTGTTCACAATCTGATGTTAGAGACTTACCAACTGCAGGCATATCCAAAAGGTTCTGTTCAGTCTCTGCAAGGACTGGAAGTAATGAATTTCAATTATTCACCAGCCTACTGTAATTGAGTAGCTTTTGGTGTACCTTTGGGGTATTTTTTTAAGTCTGTAATTTCACTACTTACGTATGTTTTGACGGAATAATGGGGATGGACAATTTTTTTTAACTTCTTCCACGTCAAATTTCAGCAAAGTGCCAGCACTTCGACTTGAGCAGAAGTTGAGTTTGGTACTCTTTCCACCCATGAGTCTCTGCAGTAAAAGGTTGGTGGAGATTATGCTTTTTGCATTGCTAAATGTCCTTAAGCCATGTTGAAACTCTCTGAAATATTTGAATCACAGGATTCACATAAATCACTGACAGTGTGCACACACATCACCAGGTACAGGTGAGTGTGTAGGAAAAGCGTCTTAACCTGAATGGTCCCTGGGACGCAGGAGACAAGCCTCCTGCAGAGCTCCGTTAGCTGATCCCGATTTCCTGAGTCAGGATCCGGTGTTGGGACTGAGCCTCTGCCAGCTGTGGCATAAGGCGAGCCTCATTAGGCCTTGGCATGGAAGAGACTGGCAGCAGCCGAGCGACAGAGCGCCGCTAAGACACTCCATTTCCTCTCACACAGAGCAGGTGTAAGTGGAGAACAGAGGACTGATCTCCATTACAGGCTAATGAGGAAGTCTGCAATATTGTGATTGATTCAAACTGTGCTGTGTCACAGCTTCTCAGCAGAAATGTCTTTATTTGACAAGCTACCACCTCAGCCTCTTAAAGTAGATAATGGTATTTTCAACGTAGCCCACCATGACTCGGCACAGCTGAGCAATACAGTAGACTGGTATCAGATGCTGGGCCAGACTAGGGTAAAATAGGGTATCAGGTATTTCCCAATGACTAAACTTGATGCCACATGCAGCCATATGTTACATATTAGAAATGAACGCATATAGCGACTTGTTTTGTAAGCTTTTTCAGACATACTGTAGAGGGATGTTAGATATTTCTAATTGGAAAAAGATGAATTACTTCTCACTCATTTTTCTGTTACAACCTCAAAGTAATGGGCTAAGTATACACATCAGTAAAAGTAATGGATCATATCGCTCAAGTTTAGTGCTCAGAATCGACATCAGCAGTGTAAAAGTTGCATCCGTGCATCCCTACAACTATAATGTAATGGAGAAATCAAACCACTGTGGCAATATGCTGCTGCTTAAATCCCTGAAGTGGAAAACAACAATATGTTGGGCGGATACATCTCACCTAGATTCTGTGACTTTTGTTTGAAGAAAAAACTCTTGCAGTCTAATACTGTCACATTAACTGATTATGCCCATCTGGCTGGGACTGATCCATCCTCAGCCCACCAGATCAGAGAGAGAGAGAGAGTGAGTGTGTGTGTGTGTATGTGTGTGTGTGTGCGCTCAACTCCAGGAACACGAAGAGCACCCGTGATGCACAGGTGTCATCAACAGAGTCACTTCCCCACTTTAGCCCCGGGCCCATCTGTTCCATTCATACCCAGTGGAGACAGGCCACGGGAACAGCCAGGCATTACCAGTCGACTGATGATCGCCAGGTGCGCGGACCTTATGCGGGGGAAAAACTCTATGGAATACCTAATGAAACGGCGGGATATCACCTGGGAGCGAACTTCTCTGTCAAGAAGTTGAAGGGCTCCGAGATTTATGGATGTTTGCAGATCTCGTAGCGCTTTTCTGAACTCAACGACGTATGGGGAGGAAGCCTTCAAGTGGAGAAAGATAAAAAGTTCATCAGAGCTGTTTACACAGTGAGCTGGCCGGGCCGCGTTGGGCTCTTGAGTTTGTACACACACAGGGATGATAAAAATGTCCTCTGGATGTGGCTGGAAGATAAGAGCTGGCAGGCGGCCAGCTCGGTAAGCTCCACAGCCACTGGGATTCCTGAGTCCCGCAAGGCAGACCAGCCTCCCCCCTAGCCTCACTGTGAGCTTAGCTTGTTAAATCACATGTACAGGGGAAGACGGTGTACAGCAAGAATTTACATAATGATCAAAAAGCAGGTTATGGAAATTCCTTGGATATGAGGTGTCTGAGGACAAATACCTCCAGTTAAAGGAAATCTAGGTGGGGAAAGTGAATGGGACACACTCTCCCCGCCTTCAACATCCGCTGTGGAGGTTCCCTTTGAGCAAGGTGCCTAACTCCCAACTACCCCCAACAGCAGAATTGGTAATACTGTGCAGGTCCCAGATCTGTCAGGCTGTTGCTGTAAATGCATTTTTGGTCGACTTGTCCGGTTTAATAAGGATTTAAAGCAGCGACGGCAGGGTGATAGACACTGGAAGGGAGAGATGAACACCAACTCTGATTGACGACCGCCTGCCTCTCAGCCCTGTTACCCATTTCAATAAGAGAGCACTGTGCTCCAGTTACAGGGGGAGTAAAAATAGGCCTCACTCAGTCACCACTTAGCCTGGCAATGTGGAGAGCAGATTGTAAATGAGCACAGTGAAGTGCTTGAATGGCAGCCCTTGTCACTGGCTCTCTGGGCTCCGACACAGAGACTGAATCCAAAGCAGCAAGACACACTGGCAACTACTGAGCAGCAAACACACTTATCATGCATCAAGGGTCTGTATATGCAGCAGATAAAGACAACAGCGAGCCTGCTGTTCTACAAGAAAACACACCTATGAGTCAGAGTCTGGGAGGAATGTCTGCTTGGTTGTAAGGTCAGACAAAGTAGTTTGCTGATATAGTATATGCCAATATTGGCCTTTTATTAAAAATTGGATACTGGCCTGTTTATGTCAGCCACCTACGATATGATGCAGTTTGTTTATTATTATTATTTACTGTAGAATTGATCAATACTACAATGGTTGTCTAAGGAAAGCCCTCAACCTAAGCTGATTGTAAGGCAACTATTTGATCACATTTCACACATGTATGCATAAATATTTTTATTGTTATCCTGGGTTTCAATGGAGAGGGTCTAAATGCTGTTTCAGAGATTTTTCCATGCTGACAAGAATAGAATTCTGGAGGAAACACTTAAGCGTCAGTCCAAAATATCGATCATGGCTTTCAAAAACCCACACTGGTCGAACCCTGCTTAGTCGCACCTCCGTACTGAAGCATTAGCTTTGCTATAGAATAGCTGTCGTCAAAGCTGTGTGTCTGTGTGTCAAGACTTTTCCTGCACACATGCATGTGTACTCTGTTTCCTTGGTGGCATTTGCAATAACTGAAGACATGCTGAAGCAGGGACTAGTATTTCAAAGAAGATGAGAGCCAAAAAGTAACCCAAAAAAAACGGTTACAGACTCTGATGAGCTTGTGGCAGAAACCTTTGTGGGTGAGGCATTCCCTCCGGCCCAGTGATCTGACATGGAGGGGCGAAGTGGTTCCTCTGGGCTATAGGGAATGTGGCAGACGACTGCTTACTGCACTCTCTGCATCCTTCTATCCTCCCAGTTCCTCTCCTCCGCTCACTAAACTACCAACTCGGTGCTAACAGGTAGAAATGTGCAATACGTGGGATACGGATTCTGAAGACTAAATATCATTTCCAGTAACAACATATATCTTTGACATGTATCTTCAGTGTGTTCTATTCTTATCTATAGCCCATTCTCTGCTGCTGCAGTGACCCAATTCCCCCATGAGATCATTTAAATGTCATCTAATCTAATCCAATCTAATGAACCAGCCAATAGAAAGGTGTAGGTGTATAATTAACACTGGGGATGAGAATTTCGATTTATGTCACAGATTGACCTTAAGATACTTAGGCATCTCATTTAAAACTAGAAAGGCGCCAGAAGCAGTCACAGCTGACAGCTCTTGCTACTCTTAGCTCTTACCCCTGTATGATCCAGTGATGGATGATGACTTAACCGCTCCCCAGGAAAATTAACAGCTATTTAAGTTCTATTTTTATCAAGTAATTTGCTCTGGAAACTCTGTCACATAAACTAGTTAATTCAAGCGGTATTTCTATTGTCGATTAGGAATTCACCCAATGATTAACCAACTTTAATCATTCCCACGCCTGATTAATACCACATCAACGGTTATTTTTCAACAAACTAAACATATAGGAGAAAAAAAGCTTCTGAACATTCAGCTACTCTGCATTCATGAACTTCCCGCATTATACATCCCCTATATCTGAAAATAATTAGCTCATGCCTCATGTCTAACCCATTAGAGGGAAGATCAATACGCTCATTCGTTGTGACCGTGCTTCATTAGGCGCACCGCGAGGCTTCGCTTCGACGGGGGCTTGAAAAACGTGTCGGCAGCAGCGGCAGCCTGCCTCCTAGTCGACGCTCCTCTCATGGCAGCACCACATGTCTGCAGACACTCCGGGTTAAAGTGCTGTGCATTAACGTGGGACCGCCCCGGAGGCACAGAGGAGTCGCGGCACGTCACCGGAGTTGCGAGCGCTCCCGCCAAACCCGCGGGTTAGCGCTGGATTTCGACCCCACGAGCCACGGAAAAGTGATTATGCAGGCTAATGACAACACACGGAGGAGTAAAAGGTCGCAGTAAACAGCACTTTTCCTACAGCTACAGCTAATGCCCTTGCTATTCATAGCTGTTCTCTAAAAGCGTTGGAAGGCCGACGCAAAAGTGGAAGCGGTGATGCCGCCGTTTATGTCTGATTACATCTTTAATCGTTCAAAGCGATCAAAGCCCTTTGCACTCTTGCTCGTGTTTTTTTTCTTTTTTTTTCTTGTCTTTGCAAATGACTTTGAGAGCGGTGCCAAGGCGCGGGGCCAGGCCAGGCGAGCAGGTTGATGTGAGGACATGACCCACAGATCTATTAGCGGCGCCGACCTGCTTCTCTGCTGCCATTCGGCCTCTAGGCGTCTGGTCCACATGGTAGGCTGCATTCTGCACTAGGGTTAGACCAATATATCGAGGCAATATTAGTCTTTTGTTGGAGATCAGATATCGACCAGTCAGTGTCGTCCACCTCTGATATGATGGATATGATGCAGTTTGTTTGATTACATATTTATTGTAGAATTGATCAATTCTACACTGGTTGTCTCTGGGAAGTTATTTTATTCTTATCCTTGGTTTCAAGAGAGTTTTAGTGTCACATGATGGTCTAAATGTTAAAAATTGTCACATAACCCAATATATTGCATATTAGCACAAAATATTGGCTACCAGCAGTTCAATCCAAAAGTATCAGCATTAGCTTTTAAAAATATATATTGGTTGAACCCGATTCTGTGCTGAATAGTATGACTACCTCACCACCAATGCTACCATCCAAACGGTAAAAAACCCCATAAATTTCACATATTCCTCAGAATATGCTTAGAGATATGTTTAAAATATATACAAAAACTGGCCAAAGAAAAGGGTATTTATACTGTGCGTACACATTTTTGTATATTTTTTGTGTATTTTCAGTGTCTCTCTATGCCCGTTACCATTGCAAATCGCACATTCTTGAGATTTTACAGTCTGTTGACAGTGGAGACAGTCAAATTAGTAAAAGCCAACATGACTAATGTCATGACAAGCTGCTAAAATAGTGTAATACCTGCTCTGATTTAGACTGCTGATGATCTAAAAATATCTGGTTTATGTGGGAATTTACAAGCAGGAGGACAATGCACCACATAGCATGTTTTTTCCAGTTTTCCCCCTTTAGCCCCACCTCTCTATATGTATCAGTGCTTTCTTGCCCCAGCTGCCTCTATACCTCAATCCATGCCACATGAGAGGAGCCCCCATGGGCAGCTGTCCTCACATTCCCTGCCACCCCCTACCGATAGCCGGGCCTGTTTTCAGCTCCTCCAGACACAACAACACCAAGTCCTTGCCGAACCCTGCCAGGGCTGCGCTAAAGTTTTTCAGGGCCCAGGATGAAACTTAACATTTGGGCTCTACTTGGGGCGTACATCAATAACTTCCCCATAACAGTGAATTCAGCATGGGCCCCTTTGGGTCCTTACTTAGCTCAGGGTCTGGGACAGCTGTCCTGTCGCCCCTCCTCTATCCCAGATCACTGCACCTTCCTGAACAATTTGTTGATGTCGCTGGTGCTTCCCAGAACCAGGTGCGGTTTCTGACCACTCAGCATTTTCTTTGTGGTTCCATCTCCTCCTCCTCCCTTCTGCTGGGGAGTGCTCATTTGGGTTTAACTCAAATCAATCGGGAGGCTTTTGAAGGGAGTTGCGGTTCCCTTGTTGGTCATCTCTCCACCAGCACCTGCTCTCCAACTCCAACGGCATAATTACAGCTGTCAATCACCAAGGCTCAGCTAAACTCAACCGAACTGCACTGTTGATTCCCTGCAGCAAGGCTTACTATGAGCTGAACCATATAGGAAAAAAATACATATATTTCACATTTACTTCAGAATATGCTGAAAGATACAAAATAGATACAAAAATGTATTAGTACATGTAGATCAGATTCATTAGAGATAGTTAGTGATATATTTTGGAAATATATTTTAATTCAGACAGAATAAAAGTTTCTGAAAACAAGAAATTTCCACCAAGTCTTCAAATAAGACTTGGCGAGAAGACTTTGTTCTGAACTCAAAATAGGGTCTACAGGGAAGACCTATAAGCCTCCCTAATAACATTCTGCACACATTCTCAGTTGCAGCTTCTCAATTTTTGCGGCACCCGGCGTATTAGTGCAGGCTGAAATATGCGTTAGGAACGGTCACAGATAAGCACCGCAACCCCCGAATGATTTCATTAACACAGAGGAAGATACATCATGCAAGGCAGGCTAAACCCACCGGCACGCATCTGAGGGGCTTTAACCTGCCACAGTGGTGAAGATGAAACCGTATCTCCGAGGGGAATTGCCTTGTCACTAAATGAATGCAGAGACTTAAGCGCAGGAGTTTAGCACAGGGTAACAAAGGGCAAATTTCTGCTAAATTTAAGGACTTTTTTTTCCCCCCGAACCCATGCTAGGACTCAAAAATGTACTATAAGAATAAGAGAGAAGAAGTATATACTCATGTCAGGCACTTGCACAGTACTTGTCACAGTGAGGCAAAGCTCAGCCTAACTGCAGCATCCTTTAATTCGTTTAGACCGCGGGCGAAGACTCCAGGCAGATTAAAACTCAATTCCAGAGAGGTGAAACCAGCGGGTAGAAATGCGAACTGACACTAACCGATGTGCTCGCAAAACACACGGCAGAGGAGGATGAGAACGGGGAAAATAAATTGAGAAGGGCGGCTGGTACAGAGCCGGGGTACGGTCGTGCGTAATGTCCAATAAAACAAGGTAATTGATATTCACGAGTTATCCCGACCGATGCTAAAAGTCAGCGCACGGAGGTACATTATAAGCGTTGCATTATTTAACTTCTATCCCTCGTGTGGGTAAAGTGGAACTGAAGGAGAAGAGTATCAATGAGAAGAGAGAGACAGAGGGAGAGATGAAGAGCGGAGGAGATGCTTGAGAGATAAAGAGCAGAGTGGATGTTCCGCCGTGACTCGAGTGCGTATCGGGTGAACTTGGCTCTCGATGCACATTCGAAAGGAACAAACAAACAAATAAAAGAGATAAAAAGATTTTCACTTAAGTTGAAGCTGCACTATGCAAGATTTTGTTGAATGGCCTTGGTTGGGAGTATTTCCTGGTTTCCCCACCCTAGGCCCGGGCTTACTTTCAGTTTCAACATGGAGCTCATTTGAATAAGGCATATCGTCACATGACTCCTCATTCAGCTGCTCGTCTGACACCGACACACAGACCGATGATTTATACAGGACACGCTGAATCAAGACAGGCAAGGTCAGAGGGAATTACAAACGGGTCTCCAGGCGGAAGCTACATGGATTCGTGCCTAACATCTCTATAAAGTTTAGTCAGTTCCTTTTATTGATACAGGACACACTGGAGTACCACACTCTATTTAATGGGCTGTTTACACTGCCGCACTAGAGCTCAGTCTAGCTTTAGTGATGAGGTCCCCCTGTCTTCGTGAAGAGGGGGAGCGCCGAAAACAATTTGGAGGGATCAGCTGGATTTGGCCGGGTGGCTAATGGATGCACAGCAGTTTTAATCGGGACTTTAGCAATTATTCACACTGCTGAGAGCGTACATGGTGGCAGTAGTGATGCGACGCAAGCGACAGATTCTGGGAACAAACAAACAAAGTCTGTCGCTCACGTCAGCTCCGATCAAATGGGTTAAGGTCGTTAAACTGACCGGTTACAACCAGGTCACAGAATTAGATCGCTGCCATGTGTAGGTTGGATTAAGACTCTCAGCTGAGATCCTAACTGGGAGTAAAGCGGGCCCCGGGTTGAGTGACAAGCAAAACCACGGTGCTCAGAGCGCCGGCACCCAAGGGCTCTGCTTTTAGTTCAATAGCTCATTTGGCTCCGGGCCCGTTGATATTTAGCACATTAGCCAATGACACAGTTTTTGCCTGTGCAGTGTAAGTCATGTTAACCGTTTCACCAAAAAGGTCACACTCTGGGTCCCGGCCCATCGCACCAGATGGACTATTTCAGTGATTTCCCCGGAGAAGAGAGGCAGAACAAACAGAAAACATCCTCACCCTGGAAGAGATAAGGCAGGATAAAGCCCCTTCCCCTGGCCCCTGGCCTATAGAAGACCTACAGCAAATGGACACCGGCTCCTGCTACTGTGGCTGCCAAACACAAACATCCAGACAACCCAATTAACTTGTAAAAGATTGCTTGGAAGAGCCATATCACATTAATAAGTAAAAACTCTGTCGTTATGTACATAACACTAATAGGCCCGGGGTACAGCCTTGTTATGGTTTCAATTACATGAGCTGCTGTAGACTCTGCATGGGAAGAATTATTGGCGATACTGTCTCCAAGGAAGGATGAGTGAAAAGTGCAGCATCCCCAAAGCAAAGGCAAACGTCCTGTCCTTGTTTTCCAGTCAAAGATACAGCAACCATGACTTCATAAGCTGTATTTGGATAACACACACACACACACACACACACACACACACTGATTGCAGGCTTTTGTGCTGAATTTGATACACTGCCGGGCCAAAGAAAACACGTCTAGCAGAGGAAATCCATGGCCAGGAGTTGGCCGGCTGCTCCCCGGCAGAGGGTTCAGAGCGATGTCTCTGACACTGCTGCGGCCAACAACTTCCTTCCCCAACATCAGAAGTATTCGTTCTCCACATTTCATATCACGAATCGTCAAATGGTGTAATAAAAATATCACAGCTGAGCAGCAATTGTGGGTTTCCTTTTCTGTTTCGAAAAAACCAACAATAGCCATGTGAAACAAGTGCGGGGTGTCGAATGAAATCACTTCACATTCAGATTCAGAGAGAAGTAAACCAGATTCTACTCTCTCTGCCATTGATGACACATCCAGATAAGGCTTTTTCGAGACAGAGGAAACCCACAAATGCAGTTTTTTTTTGTTCCACTGCAGATCAGTCGTCCTTTATCAATACACAGAATCTTATGTAAGCATGCGTTCTGCTCGAGGGTGAGTGGTTACGAAGAAACTTGGTCTTTGTCATTGGGGATATCAAGCGAAGGCTTGTGTGGAATCAGGCCTATGATCTCACCCCAAGGCTCAACAGTAAAGTCTTGCGTCCAAGATGCACCCCTCCACTATACAAGCACTGATCAGATCTAAAACAAAAAAAATCACTTAAACTAAACCTACATTATATAGTTTAGTTCCCCAGCCTGCAACAGGGGAACAATCAACATCAATACACAAAACCATTAATCAGACAATTATAACCATTAAGTTACAAGCATTCCACAATTTCTCACAAGTATTATATAAACTTGAATTACAAAGGCAGATTTTTTTTATTTCAAGTGTACAAATTACTTTCTTACGACAACAGAGCCTCAAATATGAAATTAATTCCCACAAGATTCAAAACTGAGCTGCAACCTTTCAAACCTTAGCTTCAAGATTTCCAACTGTGACAGTGACATCGCTCCGCATGACCCACAAACACCCTATAAGACGGAAGTGGGCTTCTAATCCACAGACGATCAAGGCCTGAGGGCCGAAAACGTTTTGTCCGTTGTCAGTTAAATCCCACTTAAGAATATCCTCACTGTTGACGCCATTCTTTTTAATAGACATTTGACCCACCTACAATCTAGTCCATGTGCAAGCCCAGGCTTCAGTGGGGTTTACTTTACTTGCTGTAGTCCTTTTTTGAGATATAGAAGGTTTACAGTCTAGCTTACCATCTGCCTGTTCATATATGTTTTGGTGGCAGGGGGTTCGACAATAATTTCAGATATCATAAGAATGGGTGATGTCTTGTGATTGGGTGGAAGCTGTTGGAGGATATAAAGGCAAGGCTTGGCATATAACCTCGCGGTCGGCACGCTGCTATTGAATACAGATGACTCAAACATATACGGTGAACAGAGAGAAGCTGAGCAAAAAAAAAAGAAAAGCAACAAATGTATAAAACAGACAATGCTGTCCCTTCAAATTCAATAGGTTCTTCCTCAGTTTGCCAGGGGAAATAACCGCCAAGCAGATAAAGCTATAAGAAAAATACAATCCTCTGTATGTTAGAGCAGGGAAAAAAAGGCCTTTACTGTATTGTATCAAAGATAATGGTTCAATTTTCTTTAGGGACATGCACTCCACCCATGCTATCTCCTCTATCCTTCCAGTGTGTGTGTGTGTGTGTGTGTGTGTGTGTGTGTGTGTGTGTGAGTACAGTACATGCATGGACAAAAAAAGGCCATCCCTATCTATCTAAGTACAAGGCATTTGGCTGGTTTTAATATGAAGCTGATGCCTATTCATAAAGTGTCCAGAGAGGTGTGAAGTAACGGCATGTGACGGCCGTGACGGGACGAGGTCTCCTCTGCAGTGAACTACAAAGGAAGTGGGCCAAAGCCTAACAGTGGCAAGCATGGCTGTCGCCCCCTGGATCCACGGCTTCAAAGCCTGGAGCGACCACTTGTATTTATAGCAAGTCGTCTCACTCATCTCACAGTAGAGTTCGACTGATATAACCATTTATTATTAAAGATTGGATAACAGCTAGTCTGCGTCGTCCACCTCTGATATGATGGATGTGATGCAGTTTGTTACATATTTATTGTAGAATTGATCAATCCTACACTGGTTGTTTATGGGAAGCCCTTAACCTGAATTGATTCTAACGCAACATTTTGAATATATTTTTGAATTATTATCATCTTGGGTTTCAAAGGAGAGTGTCCCTTGGTCTAAATGTTGTTTCAGAGGCTCCACACTGCCAACAAACAAGGAAACACACACAATTTTTGGAATGTTTTGGCATGAAAATGGTCACATATAAAGATAGTGAATTTCAGGAAAAAATATCAGCTATCTGCAATTTCAAGCTAAAAATATAGGTATAGGGATCAGCCTAAAAAACACCCGAACCCTACTACACAGATGAATGAGTGCCAGCTGCTGTGTCGGGTCATCTCCGGGGAATTTTTCTTTTTTCAAACTGCCGACTTCAAAAAAAGCGGCAAACATATGAAAAAGACCTGCCCCTCTAATCACAGGGTTTATCTGCCTCTCTTCCTGTCTGTCCCGGAGACGGACACACAGCTACGCTCTTGTAAACACCGGGAGCCTCGGCTCGGTACACACTTCCTCGACCGCTGTGAAAGCCTCTCTAGCCGGGAGGGGGTGGGGGGGTGTGTCAAGAGGTAGAGCTCTGTTTCTACTTATTACTAGTCATGGTCTCCCTGTGGCAAAACAACAGGAGGGGAAACAGGGTGGAGACACCCATGGAGGGAGAGGCTGGAGGTCTAAATGAATCCCACATGTTCCCCGAGAGGAGACTTTCCAGGCGGGCCCCCGGCTCGCACGAGGCACGGGGGGGGGGGGGTGGGTGTGTTGGGGGCGGAGGGGACAGAGCGAACTCCGAAAAGCACCTCGCTAAACTTTCCCGCACTTTTCGCCCACACACTGCTGTGCACCGACTACACATGGATCCATTTAGCCCGGCTATGGCATCACAAGGCGCAATTTACTTTTTTTTTTGGCGAGGGCCGCAGCTCCGAAAAAGTCGCTGCTTCAGAGAAACCGAGAGACTTTAAATAGAACGCGGAAAAAGGAACACATTAAAAAAGCGGCAGTGGGATACAAAATGAATGTAAATGTCCATCCCGCTCGACTGATCTGGAGCACAGATGACAGATTAGGACAAATTAAAAAGGCGTTTCCTCCCTGTTCTTCGAGGCATATTAAATTTGTCAGACTCAACGTGTGTTACAAAAGGGTGCAAAAACAAAAACACAAGTTCAGAGCTTGGCAGAAACAGGACGGGCTAATTTTAGAAGGTACCCAGTCACATTAAAGCTCAAGATGTAACTCAGACCAGGCTGGAAAAATCATGCTAAGAACAAGATTTGCATTCTGGATTCTCTAACAGCAACCTGCTGTTGCAGATTAGGTTGTTGATGGTTTTGTTCTATGGTAAATCATGCTAATCTGCAAACACAGATCTGTTAAAACCTGTTAAAAGCATGCGGCCTTATGCAAATGGGATTTTACTGGACCACAGTGCCTCATCACAACCACTTACTTCCCTCCACAAAACAGGGGACACATTATAAAATCGGCCCGGGTGAAGAATTATACAATGCGTCTATTTCAGTAATAGTGGGAGCTGGGAGCTTCATTGCGGCATTCCTAAAAATGCCAAAGGAATGGCAAAGGTGAAAATTAGAACGGAACCGAATTGAGCAGGACCTCCGTGATGCAGCTTGAAGTTGGTGCAGATTTGTGTTCTCCTGCGGCATCGAGGCAGAAGCCTGCTCAAGGATGCGTGGTGGAGAGCCAGGGAAGCGGATCTGTCAGCATTATCTTAACCTAGTTGTCAAGCAGTGACAGGCAGGCTGGGACGGAATGAGATTAGATGACTGGGCCCTTTATTCTCTGGACCTCTTTCACTCATCAATACCGATGGAGGCCGAGCGCTGAGGCAGTCCTGTCCGTCTGTACTGAAGCTCTGTCAGCAGCCTGCTGGTTGGGCCTTGATGGAGGGGCGGACCAGGTGGCAGCTCCAGATTACTTTCCTGTTCTCTATAACTTTGTTGTGGTACACCGGACCAAAAAAAACTACTGGTCATTAACTACACTTCACCTATTCGGCTGCAAAGTTACTGCATGCCATGCTCCTTGAACGCACACAGCTATAGAATACACAATGTTGAATGCATAGAGTTACAGTATATACATCATTTTCTTTTGTATGTCTTGCGATGATTATGAAATTGAATGAAATTGGTTGATTTAAAGTCACAATGAAACTGCATTTTGAGAGCATCTTGCTTCCTTAATGTGATGTATTTCCTGTTGAAACAGGATATTGGGGTGGGACATAATGCAGGGAGGGATCATTAAAAAGTGTAAACCAATGGGAAATCAGTTAGGGAGAGAAAGGCAGTTTTAGTTGATGGGAGAGGCTGAGGATTGGGGGGTGGGACTGTTCAAAAATCTGCAATGGTTTTTCTGTTTAAAAGTAACAAGATTTTGATATAAAAATACAATAAAACACACTTTTTTTGTCGTTTTTTTTTGGCATAATATTGTCCAAAAGGTGTGTGGTATGACAGAATGAGCTAAAAAGGCGAAAAAAGTCATTTTTCATTCCAGTGTGACTTTAATTGAGCAGTGTGAATTTAAACACCTTAAGTGATTCTGAAACTACCTTTACTTTTACTGAGGTCCCCCTAGGAGCCTGTCAAGGACCCCTAGTGGACCCCAGGCCCTACTATGAGAACCACTGCTCTAGACTGTTACTCTGAGGAGACACAACAGCTGGACATACCTTGGCTAGGCAGGAGACAAGGCTGATATATGGCAGCTCCCTGCCACACTTGATGGACTGGGACTAGCCGTATGTATGTGTGTGTGTGTCTTGGATGCATGCTATTTGGTTTGCTGCTAGCCATTTGGAAGTCCCTCAACTCCACTACACACACTCCGCCTTTTTATTAGATCAAGAAAATCGCTTGAAATATACATTTGATCTCATTACTGTCAAACAGTCAGCAGCTAAAAATATATGAGCGATGGAGTCTAGATTCAGACGTGCAAAGCTCCCATTGGAGTTGCAGCGTGAGTCATCCTCCTGTCTCCATTGTTTCAAATGAGTCTTTGGTGTTTGCTGGGAGCCATTTTTAAACAAGCGTCGACAGAATCCGTCCAAAATTAGCTCCATTTGCATTTCTGGTTGCACTTTCTGTACGACAAAGATTAGATCAAAGTCACGGCATGTGAAGCAACTTCTTCAGATTCACTCTTATTGACGTTTACTTGATCATCATTCTGAGTCAGCATTTTCTATCACCTAGGAATGCGAAGATTGTGAATGATTTAGGTTTCTGAATCCAGAAAACACTGACGATGTCCCAGTGAAACAAAAAAAAAAAAGGCGGAATTTTCTATTTTTCTATTCTAAGACTAAAACTAGCACCAGGACATTTCTTTATTTTTCAGCTGGTTTTAAGGCATTCCTGCACCATTAGATAGCATGCATCCGAGAGTGAGCAGAAAGACAGGAGAGAGGGGGAAGTGAATAGTCATCCTTACACATTCATTAAGTCAGATCATTTCTAGTGAATTATATTATAGTGAAACTTAAATAGACCCCCTGTAACCTTCTCAAGGACACCAGGTGGTCCCTGTACCCCACTTTGAGAACCACTGGTCTAGGGTTGACATCAACTACAGTTTAGAAAGTGAGAATTATCTCCTTCTGAATGGATCACGGCTAATAAGTGAATACAGGGCATGCTGTGGTTTCACTATTGTCATGTAAATGATATGAAAAGCACAGAGACACACACTGTTATGGATGGAGCTCAGGATGATATTAATACAAGAAAACGCTTTAGTACAACCAATAACGCTGGCCTCATCTTCTGTATTAGGTCTATAAGTGGAGAGTGACGTTCCCCGCTCTGTTACATTAACCCCTATCACTGTTAAAGTAGGCATTTGAGAGCTGAGGCGACACCCGGCACTGCAGTCGTCAATCTCCAGCCTCACCCGAAGGTGCTGATGGAAGAGGAATTACAGAGGAAATTACATTTGTATCTAATCTGACAAAGCTGGCCGCACCACGCAGACTGACAAAAAAAAACCCAGCATTTATCTCCACAGACCAGCAGACTGTGCTGCATGGACTTTATGAATAGCTTAAGGGCATATTCTGGCCTTGCCGGGTTCGCTTGTCTCTAAGTGTCGCCGGCTACTTTTGGCCTTGGCGGTTTTTCCAGTGGAGATTATCAGAGTTTTATCCTCTGTGCGACACGAAGACGGGATCGCTCCTTATGTCTGATGCTGTGACAGCGTGTGATGGAGGAGAGATCAATAACATTCCAGCTGACGTTTCAGGTGGCGAGACGGGTCGGACGTGTTAAAGAGGGAATACAGATGGGCTGGAGGGTTCAGATGTGCTACTCTCATGGGAATCGGGGGGAATCATTTTGTGTGCTTGGAACCAATTCCGCTGCCTTAAAGTCACAATGAAAAGACATTTTGAGAGCATCTTGCTTCCTTAATGTGATGTAATTCCCGTTGAAACAGGATATTGGGGCGGGACATAATGCGAGGAGGGATCATTCAAAAGTCTAAACCAGTGGGACATCAGTTAGGGGGAGAGAAAGGCAGGTTTATTTGATGGGATAGGTGGAGGATTGGGGAGTGGGACTGTTCAAAAATCTGTGCTGTTTTATTGGTTGGAATTTTTATGTACGCCTCCTGGTACATGATGATGTCACCGCTAAAGATTTTCCATTTTCCAGGAAGTAATGAGATTTTGATTTAAAATACAAGAAACTTCGTTTTTTTGTCATTTTTTGACATAAATTGTCAGATATATGATATGATAGAATGAGCTAAAAAGGGGGAAGAGTCATTTTTCATTTCAGTGTGACTTGAACATAAATCTTACTTGAATGAAAAAGCTCAGACTAACTGGGTCCCCTGCTCATTGTCAGTAGTACATCAGCAAGCCCTGCTTCATGAGCACAGCTACTGAACAGACTACTATAGGGCATATTTATAGCGTGTGAGGGTGTGAATGCCTAATTTGAGCACTCTTCCCCCTTTTGAGAAACGAATCGCCATCATGACAGCTGAACCTCGGCGATAACTCCTCAAAAATAAACCAACAACAACATTTAAATAAACAAACTAAACCCAAATCAGCCACGAAGTCATGCGAGCGATATTTAAAAACGGGCAGCCGAGGCGGTCCGGCTCCCACGTCGAGCACAAACAAGTTAAACCAACAATTCATTTCACTATAATCAAACGCAGAGAGAGAGAGAGAGAGAGAGACAGAGCTTCGCACAGCCGCTAACGTCACACAGGAGAGAGGCGAGCGCGGCTCTAATGGACACTAATACGAGCGGCGAGGCATTAATGATCGCGCGCTTGTTTACCGAACCCCTCGACAAAAGAGACGGTGGCGGCGGCTCAGCACGAGCAATCACACGCCGGATGCGGATTAGGATCAATGAACAAACATTCACTTATGCTTTTAGATCTTCAATTAATATGAGAGAGATTACCACAATGGTCTAAAGCAGTCAAGGGGGGGGGGGGGGGGGAGCACTTAGGGAGACCTGTAATCTCAGCTGTAACACTGGGATAACCAAGTGTGAGCGTGGAGCACCAGGACCTCTGGCCCTGGGCGTCTCAACTGTTGAATGTAAAGTAGATTACATAAAATATTCATAAGGGGAATGGATGAGTCAGTATGAACGATGCTGGGGGTTCGACTATGAATCCTTGGTTGCAAGTCGTCCCCTCTCTTTCCCCACCTTCCTGCAACTCCACATCTTATCAATCCCTTCGGCTTTAAAAATCTTTCAAAAGAAACTTTGGAGCGGACTGCAACACAATGGGGATTCTTCAGGAATCTGAATTAAGTCCAATTCAATGGATCCGTGGTGAAAGGGAGGAAACAGATGTGGAAGCTGAAGATTAGATTCCGGTCGGGCCCCTGCTCTCGTGCCCGGCTCTCCTCTCGGGCCTGGGGAGCTGCTGCCTCTAAATGCCACCGCCTCTTCTTACAATCTGCCCCCGCTCAGAAAAAACTGCTGAACACACTGCTTGTCTAGAGGATCAATTGATGGTTTCCACACATCTAACCATTCCTGCCCTTAAAATATGGGCTATTAGGCTTGACAGCAAATGATAATGGCTAGTCTGGCTTTTTTTGTTTTGTTTCCATAGCAGGTAAAATCTTATGCATTTGGCAGTGATTGAGCCACTCTGCAGTATTACTTTAAGGTAGAACAAGGTGTTGTGAATGCAGCCAAACACAGCTGGGTGTAATCTAGATACAGTGAGATGTCTAAGCTATAATGGAATCTCGTTATAGACACAGATACGGTGGGATTAATAATATCATGGCTCTTACCGTGACTGAAGTCTTAATTTATTGTCAGTTTTTATAGTGACGAGTCGTGGTCCTGCTGCGGCGATATAAATACTTCTCGACTAATGTGTTCTAATTCTATCTCTGAGGGAAACACAAACTGTCAGGCGTCAGTAAGCCAGACACAGTAGCACCCGGACCACCGTGTGTGTGTGTGTGTGTGTGTGTGTGTGTGCCAGCGCTGGCTCCAAGTCTCTTCCTCCATGGCCCATATGACACCAAGTGGCCTGCTGGCAACAGTAAGTCCTTTAACACACTGTAACACACTAAGCATGAAAACAACACACACACACTTTGTCCCTGGGTCTCATTGCTTCACCTGGTGTACATGAATATACTGGGGATGCAGGGATATTTGGCTTTGACCTTTGCACTCCTTACTATTTACTTGCAAGCAATGCTGCTGATCTAGGAATCTTCTTGCAGGTCACTCCAGGTAAGAGTATCAGAAATAAAATGGCTGTGCAGCATGTGATGTAAATGCATGGCGGAGCTCAGCAGCCAAACACAAAGCGTGCCTGGTTTCACCATAATGGACTCTATGTGGATCAGAATGGGGCGGCATGGCCTAGTTTGGACATGTAACGCTCCCCAGGGGGTTCCATTATACGTGGCTCAATCCTCTGGGCCTTTAACTGGGAAATGAAGGAGCAACAGAGTAAAGTCTTAATCCTCACGCTCCAACCATCTGCTGAGGGGTTGGAACCCTGACGCACAGATTGACATGAACCCCAACAACAAAAAATACGACAACCTCATACCACAACTAAATCATGAAGCGTTCATACTACACGGAGGCTTGTAAATCAGAGCATTTGTTTATGCAAAGCCCTAGCCGGTAGTCCAAGGAAAGGAGTGTCTATGGGATTGTTGAAGCTACAATCCAAACTGCCAGTGCAACCCACAACCACATGTTTCCTTCAGTCTTAGCCACTCTGTGAAGGCATTTTCTGTCATTTTCCTGATTCAGCCCAGGAAGGATAAATCACACTTCCATGTAAAGAACTGACAATGCAGACCGCATCACACATCCAGTACAAAGTGGTGTAAACAAGCAATGGATGATATATCAGCACAAAAAAAAACAAGATTTGAGTGTATTGAGAGAAGCAGGCATTACAGTGAAAAAGCACTGTGGGCACATACTAAGGAAAAAACATACATTTGGGCCAAGTACTGAAAAATGTGTATCATGTTAGTTGTTAATATGCCATGACACATCATTTGGACCACTGGGACTTATAGGTTTTTTATGTTTTCATCATCACACTGGATGGAGAAAAATAATTTCTAACACGTTTATTCTTCAATTAATCTGCAGATACACTCCCTCCACTGTTATCTCCCTATACAGTATCACCTGTGTATTAAAGTGATATCTATCAGCAGTAATATCCTCATTCATCAGATGGGGGTGCCTGGGACAAAACCTTTCCTCAATAGGTGTGTGTGTGTAGGTGGTGCTTCAGTCTGCAGTGGCTCTATTTGAGAATCCTCGACATGAGAAAAAAAAAAAAAGAGTCCCTGGCCTGGATGATCTTGATGCTTGTTGATAGGTTGTGTGAATATGTAATCATCCTGAACACAGTGAGTGCAGATGAACCAATGTCAAGAGCCTGTCCTCCGCTTGTCGGGACAATAAAAACCATTTGAACTACATCAATATCTGCCTGCAGCAATTCTTCAATGGAAAGTGGATGGGCCTATGCTTGGTTGGCCTGTGTCTAGGGTTCCTAAACTTTTTTTCATATGAAAGAGCACTAAATTAGACCACATACTTCATTTGATTAAAAAAAACTGTCTCCAAAGGCACATGAGAGGATTTTTGTTGGTACATATGACTTAGTACAGAATTATATAACTGCCTATACTCTAGGGGAGGAGATAACAGTGGGTGCAGGGAAACATATGATCAGAATAGTCATTATACTCTATCTCTCACTGTGCTAACTTCTAGCGAGTGAAACAACAGTGACATTAACCTCTTCCTCATTTAGCTGGGGGGCCCCTAAAGGACCCCTGGGGGACTCCACTTTCGGGAGCCCCTGGCCTAGATGACTGTAATGCTCCTTGATGGGTTGTGTGACAGTGTAATCATCCCGAACACAGCGAGTGTAGAGGAACCAGCGACTACCGCCCGCAGGGACAATGTAACCATTTTAATTGTATCAACAACCGCCTGCAGCATTTCTTCAGTGGAAAGTGAATCGCTGCGGCCTAAGCTGTCGGCTCCTGCACGATCATCATAACGCCGTTAAACTTGCATGGCTTAGGGCGAAGTTTGCCTTGCAGATATTATAGTGGGAAATGAACGTGTGGGGCAGCAGAGGAAGGCAGCATATGGTTAGATTTTGCAAAATGATTGCAAACCACCGCGAGACGCCTGGATGCTCCGTTACGGTAGGTGTACTTCTATAAAAATCACTTATTCAACCGAAGTGACTCAAATCCTCCCATGCAAACTTCACACTGCATTTCACTCCAGGCTCTGCGATGGCGGGGCTCGCACTGTATCACAGACCCCAGATATTACCGCGAATGAGAGCAAAAAGCAGCACAAACTTACGTGAAAACGAAGAATAAAGTGGTCGATCCCACAAGAAGTGTGGCAGCTGTGGACACCGGGATGTATTTGGTGGGTTTAAATCTCTTTCCAGCGCTGTTGGGCATTCTGTAATTTCCACATTCCTCAATTATTTATTCCAGTTGGAGACGCATGTAAAAAGATCCAGTGTGCAAAATGTATATCTGTAACAGCTATTCGAGGTTCAGCCAATCCGTCTTTGCTGCCGCTGAAGCCGCATAGATCCAAAGATAGAGAGGCAGAAACACACGGAGCGCTGTGAGAGCCTGGAAATCCCACCCTTACAATCCAGCCCACTGGTGAGGTCACTGAACCGCTTGAAAAGGTGGAGCCTCTCTGCAAACCCTGCGAGTGTCTTCACGAAATACCAGGTGGTACAGTTATACACTCGTCCACCGCACCTCATAAAAGAAACGAAGCTAATACGACACTTTCATAAAAAGAAACCGATATACTTATCTTATGAGTTCTCGCAAAGGTGCACTGATTTAAATCACCGCGTTGCTGCATTCGACGGATTTAATAGCAAAATGGCTCTCGAAGTTTGGAGGATTACCTTAAGTCTTTTGGAAGCTGCTCTGTAGTTATAACCCCGATACGTTGCGTTCTCTCGCGTGGCCACAGTCCATTTAAAACGTCTGTCAGTTTAGTGTGGCCTTGCTTGTCGACAAACGTACACACCTCGCCACACTTGGCTTAAAGGGTTTTTACAAATCACTGGGATTCACTCTTGTATTCGGCATGCATACAGTCTCCCAATCAGCACTTGTTTAAATAAAAAAACAACTGTTGTAAAATTAATTTGTCTGTTCGTCCCACAATCACCCCCCACCAAAATACACAATCGAGGTTGGTGGCGAGCAGTGTGAACCAATTATAAAAGTAAAGATTTTATTGACATAAACGTGCTGCTTGGTGGTCTTTTATAGACCGAATTAACCAGCAGACGCTAACGATTTGTATACATTGTTATTCGTGTTCTGTGATGATTATATGTTAGGCGATAAGCAAGGCCATGCTAAATTGTCGGATTTTTGAGTGGACTTTGGCTACATGGTCTCTTTATACGAGCGAACGGAACGTTATCGACTCTCCACTGTAGTCTGTAATATGGGTCATATGATTAGAGCGCCATCCAGTGGCACACTTCGGAATTTATGCGAACGCCAACAGTTTTGGCTTGGACGGGCCACCGTCATGATTGTACCAGGAAAATGCTAACATTGGTAAGCTTCCAGGACTAGTGGCTAGCTCTCCGTTGCACAGTGTATTTTTAGCTTCCGATTAAAGAGACGCCCGCTGGTAAATATTCTTGCCCTAGAAAGCGCGTTTCGCGGCCCCTAGGCGATTTGGGATTAACTGGTAAACGCCTCTTAGCAGCAGAAAACCATACGTTTCTTGTGCGTCACCATTCGCCAGCACGCATTTGGTTCTGGGAGTGAACACCTAGCTAGTTATAGAGTTAGCTAACTGGCTAGCATTAGCTTCATAGTTCAGCAGGTTCCAGTATGTCGTACAGGAAAACTCTAAAACTTGTGTGTGGGTTCGCTGGAGGCTCTGCAGTCTTAGTTTTAGCGGCTGCCGCTGCTGAGTCCCGTGGATATTTCGGTGAGCAGCGCGGAGAGCAAGCCAGTCGATGGTCAAGGTTCACTGCCGTTCAAGCAGCACAGCCTGCATGGGCACCTGCCAGTCATACACCAGTAACGAGTGGACACGCCTGGGACTTCAACTGGGATAAGTATGTGAATTCACAGGCTTTTTCTACGGTCTATATATTAACGTGGTCCTAGCCCTAATGCCGTCCGTTCTCTCTTGTATGGACGAAACAGGACGCCAAACCCCATTCAAAAATCTGTTAAATTGATGTCGCTTTGCTTACGGGTGAAGGTACAAACCTAGTAGAAGATGACATATGACTTTGATGAATCGCTAGAACCCACGTGAATAAGCAGCACTTGATTTCAATAAACTGACAAGTTTTGGAAATGGTTCATCCTGTTGGCTACTATCCACCTGGTGTATCTTGGTTAAAGGAGATTGTTGGAATAACAGACGAACTAGTCCCGAAAGTTGAAATTTTATTGGAGGAAGTTCTGCTTGGTGTATTGGATGTATGCCGAATTGAACAGTGGACGTTAAGGATTTGTAAAAGGTAACAAGTTTTGTTCCACGAGGTCTGCAGTTTTGCCGATGAGTGAGGTAGCTTTAAATTGCCAGATTTTTTAATGGAGTTGGACATACAGTTCTCTCCATAGGAAAGGTAACAGAAAGAGTTTTCCAAGTACCATACTGTCACTTGTTTAAAATGTTATGTCATTAACCTTAGTTGTGTTAACCTAGATCTCCATGTGTTGAGTTAACCATGCGAGACAAAGCCACTGTAATCTCATCACCTTGTCTTACTGTGTTCAGGAGGGACCCGTCCACACTGACTAATGGGAAGAAGAAGGAGAATGCAACTGAAGACCCCAGCTCTGAGCAGGACAACGGCAAACCCAAAGCAACACGCAACATTCTCCTCATCAGACACTCCCAGTACAACCTGAGCGGGAACGGCGACAAGGAGAGGATCCTCACACCATTAGGTTCAGTTATTCATTGGCTAGCTAGTTTCTTCCATTATGTCACCTGGCAAGTTGACCCGGAACACATTTTTTATTTACAGCAGCAGCCTGGGGAGAAGTTGCAGTGGAATGGAAGATTGCAAATACACATTCATACCCCAATGTGTGCCGCTCTCTCTGAGAACATCATGTGAAACTCTGTTGCAAAATCTGTTTGTTTAACGTTGCCTTGTTTATTGGCAAGCATGCATACCTGGCAGAACATGCCTTAAGACCTTCTCTGACCTGTTAGGATCCACTGGTTAATTCGGCATACATGGGGACCACCAAGCAGTACTTGTTTTAATAAAATGTCCTTTATTACTAGTTTGCTTATTGTTTGGTTTGTTAATTCTTACAATCTTCCCTCAGAAAAATACACAACGGGAGGCAGTAGCGAGTAATTTAAATCAGTTCTAAAAAGTGGAATTATATTGAGAGTGCTCCTTAGTGGCTCACATGGATGCCAAATTTGCTAGTGGACCCCAACAATTCAGAACAGACCTTCTGTGAAGTATATAAGACAGGTGTAACCACAGTCTTGAAGTGTATGAGCAGGCTTTAGTTACTGACAGTAACTGCTGAGAGAGGGAAGAGCATCTCTTGTTCACTTTCCCCACCCAGATTTCCCCAGACAGTCTTGTGATTGGAACCGACAAAGCGGTCTTTTGATCGGTTTGTTTCAGACCTTGTGGTAAATGGACCCAGTGTGAGCTGTATTAAGCGTTGCATCCCTCCTCCCAGGTCGTGAGCAGGCTGAGTTGACAGGCCAGCGCCTGGCAGTGCTGGGACTCAAGTATGACGTTCTGGTCCACTCCACCATGGCCAGGGCTACAGAGACGGCAAACATCATCAGCAAGCACCTCCCAGGTCAGCCGATAGATACAAATGCTGCAGTGTTCAACATCCAGGGTTCTTACTAGGGTTTTTTCAAGTCAGGAAATGTATTGTTAATGTGTTAATTTGACAATTTTCCAAGTTTTGAAAAGTCAAGCTTATTTGTATAACATTATGAAAACAGTAGATGAAAACATTCCCCAACCTTAGACCCACAACTGTGGATGAGGAAAAACTCCCATGAAAATCTAATTAAAAAAAGAAATGGAAGAAGTCTTGGAAAGGGCTACTCAGAGAGGGCTCCCCCACAGCAGCCATTCTAGGTGGTCTGCTTTATATTCATATTGGCACGCCACTGTTGGCATACATCCATTGAAGAACATTTTTCTTCTGCTAAATGCTGTAGTAGGAGTGGAGCTGGTGAGCTGTGATTTGCTGAGAGAGGGCGCGCCTATCGAGCCGGTGCCACCCGTCACTCACTGGAAGCCCGACGCTGTGGTGAGAGAAACTGCACCCACTCTACACCTGGAGCGGGCCGCTTTCCCGCATTTGCATATCCTCGTACTCGCTAAGTTAACTTTCTGCTGCCCATGCGGTGTCTACGCACCTGTCTTGTCAAGTGCTTGTTCAGGCTCACACACCTGAAGGCACCAGCCCACAGACAGCCAATACATCAGTGCAGTGCAACAGGAATGGAGCATATGAAGAGTTTATTTCCAAAATGTCGTTGTGGCAACTGATGCTGTAATAACAGTCGGATAATGTAATAATAGTTATTAGTTATTACATTATCCAACAGTTATTACATTCTCAGTTGCTACAAAGATCAATCAAGGACTTAAGTTACCTACCCTTTAAAAACAAATTGGTCATGTTGTAAATGGCAGATGTAACTTTTTCTAACGGTTGATCTCTTGATTTTTGGAACGAAACTCCTCACCCATTCCCCGCAATGCAAAGCAGCATCATGTATTGACTCTGTGCTGACGGGGGCGGGGGTCCGACAAGGGAACACCCCCCCCCTCTCGTCTTGACACGGCGGCTCTCAACCTCTCTACCGTCCTCCAGCAGTACCACGAAGACGGAGCCCGCATCGAGGCCGCCTTCCGCCGCTACATCCACCGGGCCGACCCCAAGCAGAAGGAGGACAGCTACGAGATCATCGTCTGTCATGCCAATGTCATCCGTTATTTTGTCTGCAGGTTTGTGTCGCCGGCGGACTCGGTGGTCGCACCGCGGCCCGAGGCCAAGAGCCCCGAGGCCTTAACGTGCCGCAGAGCTATTGGCTTCCTGTTGTGCTAACCGTTCTCAGTATCAGACTATGCCGTAATTGTTTCCCATAAGAGTTTCAGATCAAATTTGTGCTTGCTCATATCATCGAGCTGGATGTGCTCATTTAAAGAAAATGCTTGTTTAGTGTAAACTTACAAAGCTGCTGCATACAGCCTAGTCCACTTCTCGGCCATATGAAGTGAAGAGTCACTGCTTCTATGTGTGGATAACTCTCTAACCAAAGTTATAAGAGGTTTACAGCTTTGTGATATGTGCTTTGTGGCATGTGTAAAATAATTTAGAGAGTATGCCAGATGTTTTATTTTGGGTGTAGTGCCCCTTTAATAAGTCTGTGGTGGCTCCAGTCCACTGGTATGCCCATTCCCAGTAGGTCTAATTGTTTTGTCTTTGCTGTGTGTCTCAGGGCTCTGCAGTTCCCTGCAGAGGGCTGGCTGCGCATGGGCTTGAACAACGGCAGCATCACGTGGCTCACCATCCGCCCCAGCGGCCGGGTGGCCCTCAGGACTCTGGGGGACTCGGGATTCATGCCCCCGGACAAACTAACGCGGACCTGACGGCCCGACGCGCCCGCCAGAAGGTCTCCAGGCTTCGCTCAGAAGCCCTGTTGTCAGTCGCAGGGTCAAAAGCTCAGTTTCCTCCTTAAGTGTCTTGAAAGTAACTTTCGGTGTTTAGTTTTTTTTTGTAATTTAACCAACTACCATCATGCAATGAGAAACTCTTTGTGGTGTCGTTGTCGTGAACACTCCCGTGCCATAGTTTGCCAGCTACAGTGTAAAGGGAGTAAACTGCAGGCGAGGCAGGGTTCACACTGAGAGATGTGACTGTCGGCTCCTATCGGAAGGCAGAAGTGATGACAACTGCATAGAGGCTCCTCCTGAATGTAACTGAGGATTTCTACACAAGTGACTGAATGATTTTTAAACCAAAAAACAATTTCTTAATTTGTATAGCTGTTGTAAATGCACATCAATCTTTTCATGTGTATTACGATGCCCCGTAATGAGGGTGATGCATATGTGTTGTACTGTGTAGTCATATGCAATAAAAGGAAGTTATGAATGCTTTTGTTTTCGTCACTATTATTAAAACTTGCTGGTATTTTATAACAGAGGTATTTGTAAAGTTGAGTAAATAATGAAAAGCAATTGGACACATTGGCAGCAAGGTAGGAGTGAAGTTTTATTGATTAGTTGAAAGCAAATGAGGTCTAGACATACAGAAAAGGAGATAATTCACCATGAGTTTTTTTTTATTTTTTATAAAGCACAGAATGCCAAAAGCACGATAAGCATGTTTTAAGTATTTAGGTGCATTTTTGCAAAGTTCCACATTCATAAACATTCAGAGACCAGAATGAGATCTGTTGTCACCTGAGAGCACAAGGACAATACAATCCTCTCAATGAAGTAGTTTGTGCTCTCCGATAAAGGTTTAGTTCACGGAAATTTACATTCAGAACACTTGTTTCTCTCACACTAACTTGGAGTGGCAATCTGAGTATTTAAAATGACTGGCTTGAATGTTTCTCTAGCTGATAACTCCTTGTACAGCAGTGAATTTACCTCTAAATACGGGCGTCTCCAGATAATTTGGCTACAGCAGGTTTTTGCACATTCACATTCAACCATTAGACGTTACTAAACTTGCCTTTCTTAGCGCTGCAAGAACCTGTTATGTACACTTTTAGTTTTACTATCGACCAATTATGGACCAACCAAGATCAGATCCATGGAGTCTAGCTTTGAGCTTTAAGGTGGACTCAGACTGGGCAATTTCAACAAGGTTCAGCCCAGACAAGATGAGGCTTGACACATTTTTTTTTTTAAATCGTGTTACCGGTCGGCGTGTTATGTCATTCATGCTCACACAGTGTGAGATGCTTTTGATTGAAAGACATTTTAGATAATAAAAAAAAAAAATACAAAATTGCACAGTCTAAGGCCGCCTTTTAGTGGCATAAAGAAAAAGTCAAGACATGTCCAGGAACCACCGAGAAATTACCAAGATGGGAAAAATGTACACATTTATTAAAGAACAAAAATAAAGACATGGAAGATCTCAGTGTTAACGTTGCTCTCCCGTGTTTGCAGTCGTCTTCTGTAGCAGTCGCGGCCGGTGAGGTTGCCGCTTTGGGATCTTTCTTGAACGAGCCGGAGAGAATGTGGCAAAACGGACTGAAGACTGGTCCATCACTTCAGAAAATTAAGGCAATTCCTGAACTGAGGAAAACATGGGAACTGGCAGTTGGTTTGAACACCATTAATAAAAACATTGAATTTTTGTGCTACTGACCGACATACAAAAAATAATTCATTAAAATATTGACATTTTTACTTTTTTTTTTTTTTTTTTTAAAAACACCTATTTTCAGTGACGGAATCCTGTTGAGGATTCGACCCTAAGGTTTTAGTGAAGAACTAAACTTTTCGGGGAGTGCGGCTTGTATTGATGGTTATACCAAAAAGTTGACTCAGGCTATGATACAGGTGCTTCACACTTGCCACAAATAACATTACCGTCAATTCAACATGGTCCACACCCATACAGTACGTACATCGTCGAGGAAACCTTTTTTTTCTTTTTGTTTTTTTTCTCTCTTTTTTTAAAGTCTTGAGTGTACATCACAACCCAACGTGATGAGAATTCCTGTATGCAATATATAGAGTAGTACCATACATCATTAATACAAATCTTCCAGACGCTTGTGCATATTTTTGTTAGGTATGTGGTTCTGAGCTCTGGTGTGGCTGGATCTGTACTGGCAGACGGGGGGTGGGGGGGTGGGAGGGGAGGGGCGGGGTTAGGGAGGGGGTTAGTTAAAGTGGCGGCTCGCTGAAGTGCTTGAGGCGGATGCGCTGGATGTAGCTAGCGTGGGCGGGGCTGTAGCGGCCGGGGCTGAAGTCCGGCGAAGCGGCGTGCCGGGCGGGGCTGAAGCGGGCCGCCGGGGACGCCAGGCTGCTGACCGGGGAGCCGGGAGTGTGATGCTGCATCCTGAGTCGGGGTTTGACCACCGCGGGGCTGGGCCAGCTGGAAGGAGCACACGGAGGCATCAGTCAGCGGCTACGTTTGCATTCACAATATTGTTACCTCAATATTTATGATACTTAAAGGTGCAATGAGTAGTTTTTACTGGCCCATAGCACAAAGTCAGCATAATATATCAGGGTTGATAGGGTTGTTAATCAAGACATTTCAGCTACAAAAAGCCTCATTCTCAAGCCAAAGCAAACAACTAAGCAGTATTATTATTCCAGCATTAAGCATGATGATATATTACCTCTTCACTAGACGTTTCCATTTCCCTGCTCTAATTAGAGGTCGATAAAAGTCCTAGATTACTTAATGCCCCTTTAAATATTATGTTTATGAGCGTATGCCGCATATAAATGCCACATCGCCACCGGGTAAGCTCTTATCCCAGCTAGAGAACCATGAAAAGAGCACCTGGAATTAGGGTTAGACAGATATATTGGCCTTTTATTAACAATCAGATATTAGCCAGACAATATTGTTCTCTTAGGAAACGATGGAGGTTCCTCCCTGACCGCAGCTACTCAATATGTTTTTATTATTATTGTTACATTTATATCAGACCAGAGAAATCAATCCCGTGTGGTGCAGGAGGTTTCTACTAAACAGTCTGTAAAACCTGCAGTGAAACCTGCCTCACTCTGACCCACCTGAAACTATTTCATTAGTCTGGGTTTCAATGGAGAGTTTTAGTGTCCCATGATGGTCTAACTGCTGTTTCCAGAGGCTTTTCCAACCTGACAAGAATAAAATTCTGGGGAAACACTGAATACGTGTCATTTTAGGCATGAAAATTGACAAATATTTAGTTGTCAAATATTGGCACAAAATAGCCACTATCTGCAACACCCCCCCCCAAAAAAACACTCTTCATCAACAACACCCCCAAAGCTCACTTTTACAGAGCATCATATTTATTCAGTCAAAACACGGTTGTAAGTCTCCGTAACTCAAGGTCCTCTCACTTCAGGAGTGGAGATGAAAATCAATTGTCTTTATATCATGAAAGATGTTAATGTTCTTGGATGTTTGCATGGTAGATGGCATCGGAATAGTAATTTATTTAAAGGTAGCTGTCAGGACTACTGAAGCTGTGAGGGGTCATATGAGGGAACCAGTATCTTCCCCTGTGGTTGTAACAAGCTTAATTTGCAAGCTTAATCATTGGTGGGGGAACACAGACAGACAGAAATTCTGTTTATTTGTGGGTACATGGATATTCGAGAGATTAAATCTGCATATAAACAGCTTATTTCAGACAAGACCTGAACTGGGATAGGAGCCAGTATCCGGAACGCTGTGCGCATGCAAATGTAGCCAATGACATCAGGCTCCAACAAGGAGGGAGGGACATGCATTTCTCTGATCTGAATTTCATTGAAACTGTCTGAAATTAAGTTTTCTACACAGTTAACTTTTATTACTGTGTTTAGCCTGCCATTGAGATGAAAAATCTCTCTTTAAAGAGGCCGTGAAAGCATCATGACAAACAGCAAAACCAGTAGACAAACAACAACACAGTAAAATATCTTTGGCAGTCAAGCCTACCAACCTTTGCATGTCCGATGACGAGTACGTCTTCATTGTGCTCTTCCACTTATGAATGCTGGGATACTTCTGGGGATCGATGTCTATGGCTTCTATTGCTAACACCACCTCTCTGTCCAACTTGGTTGGTGAATCCCTGTGAAAACATGGAAGACATATCAGATATATAGATATTCATCGCTTAAAAAACCCCCAAAACATTTCTATAGCACTTTTCCAAAAACAAAGTTTAAACAATGCTTCACAATCAAGACAAGTAAGACAAAAAGGTTACCCAAGCAAAGAGGGAGACAGTGGAAAAAAAGCAGAAGGAATACGAACCCTGGGTAGGATAAGAGGTGATGGGGAGGGTTTTAGTTTAGATTCTTAGTTAGCAGTCAAGTTAAAAACAGAAAATGTAATAGACTGATAGTGTCTGTTCGGTGTTTCCCATATAATGGAAATATATATATAAAGATTCATATATGGCGCTGTGATGCAAACCTGACGTTTTTCATCGAGGTAGTTTATAAAAAACAAAGATCTAATGCGAGCGCTGAAAGCCTGTCAGGGAACTACAATGACCATAATTCATTGTAGAGCTGCAACGATTAATCGATTAATCGATTAGTTGTCAACTATTAAATTAATCGCCTAACTATTTTGATAATCGATTAATCGGTTTGAGTCATTTTTTAAGAAAAATAAGTCAAAATTCTCTGATTCCAGCTTCTTAAATGTGAATATTTTCTGGTTTCTTTACTCCTCTATGACAGTAAACTGAATATCTTTGGGTTGTGGACAAAACAAGACATTTGAGGACGTCATCTTGGGCTTTGGGAAACACTGATCCACATTTTTCACCATTTTCTGACATTTTAACAACTAATGCACAACTAATCGATTAATCGAGAAAATAATCGACAGATTAATCGACAATGAAAATAATCGTTAGTTGCAGCCCTAATTCATTGCACCACTGACTCGGTGCATGGTGTCGGTCGAGTTGGTGCTCCTTCGAGTCGCGCTGTCTGAACTGAATAGAGAGGCAAACTTTGACACATCACCTAGATGATATGTTGAGGAGCAAACCCATTTGTAACATACCCAGCTGTATGTTATTTGCTTCACAAGACTAGCGCTGTAGTCAGCTAATGTTGCAGTATGTTAACCTTGTTAGCTTAGACTAGAATGAGAGACTACAGTGCCTGAAAACATTTCAGATACTGGGCTTGCTAATTGAAATGTCAACAACAATCCAGCCCCGTAATTACAAAGTTATCACAATATCAGTCTGAAGACGCTAACACATCTGGCAGTTTATTACATGAACATTTAGAGGAATATTTAAATTGATTTTGACAAGTTATTACATAATCAGTAACTACAAGGGCTAAGACAGTATTATCCCTTCTGCAGAGAATTCCAATGTGACTCACCCCTCGATGAAAAGTCCTCTTCTAATGCGCGGCGGGGTCCTGGGTAGGAACTCGTGGGAGTTATCCAAGGACTTATAGGAGCCAGAGGAGCTCGAGCTGCTCAGGTCTCTCCCCCCGTGGTCCCAGGACTTGGACCTGGCACAGAAGGTGCGCCCCCCCGACACCGACCCCCTAGTCCTGCCCAGCGCCTCCAGGCTCTCCTCGGCCTCGAAGAACTCCTCCGAGCTGCCGCTGCCACGCCTCTCCCCCGCCTCTCCTCCCTCCGTTCTCCAGCTCGGCCCCTCCGCCGCATCGCCGTCCTGGCCGGCGTGACCCGGCCCGGAGCCGGGGTCCGCGGCCGAGGGGGAGCCGTAGGAGTCCCGGGCCTCCCTGTGCCGGCTCCCCCCGCTGCTCCTCCTCTCCCTGGAGCCGGCGGGGCTGTCCAGCGGCTCCTGCAGGGACATGCGCTCAAACTCCACCATGAGGTTGGAGATGGGCGACAGCAGGCAGGAGGAGGACGGCGAGGCGCGGGGGGACACCTTGTCCCCGTTGTGAGTCCTGTCTCTGGAGGAGGAGGAGGAGGAGCACAGGCCGTTTTTACAGGCGACGCCGGGCGACAGGAGGCCCTCGTCGCAGCAGCACAGCAGGTCCTGCTCGGCCGCCGTCTCGATCAGGTCGGCCCCGCGGTGGTGCAGCGCGATGGGCAGGATGTGGAACTCGCGGCCGCCCACGGCGCCCTTCAGGCTGTCCTTGGAGCTGGCGGAGGAGGTGATGCTGGTGAGCGCCGCGTTCTGCCGGTTCTTCATCTCCTCCAGGCTGATGTCGTCACCCTCGTCCAAGAAGGCGCCCACAGAGATGGAGTTGCAGAACTTCTTGGGCTTGCCTGCACCCGGGGTGGATGAGCGACGGAACAGAAGAAACATTTGTGAGAACATGCACAAAAGACTTCCTTGTCATTATTCATTATTACACCCATTACTTTAGCATATAGCCATTATTGCTGGAGATTATATAGCTTTTCAATATAAGCCATGTAAAACATGGCTTATATACATACAAGATTAAGGTTATATTTCCAGGGCCTGCAGACTCCCTGGTACAGAGAGGATGAGGTTACCTGGAGAGGGGGTTCTGAACCTGTTGCTGGTCTCGTTCTCTCCAGCCTCCTCGTGAGCCCGCTGGCTGAAATCTTTCTTGTTGAGGTACTCTTCCAACTTGCGGAGGCCCTCTGTTGACGACAGATCCACAAAACTGTCCAGGAAGTCCCAGTACTCAGCCCACGGGTGGCCCATCTCACGAGCCAGGTCTCTGTGGACAGAGGGGGACTCGTCACTTTATTATTACACATAACCCAGGGTGACCCACCACTCCTGTTCAATGGTAGAGGAAACTCTGGGATATTTTTATGCCTTTTAATGAAGAATTAATTCACAAAAGACATTAGTGAATACAAAGTAAATCAAATTTCAAGGCTAGTTTTAAAGGGCTTGTTATGTAGCTGTGGTCGAGGAGGAACCTCCTTCATATCAGCAGTGGACCACATTACTGACCGATATCTGATACTTTGTAAAAGGCCAATATTAGCCTGATATATTGGTCTAACCCTACTGCACACAGTCAGATATTGGAAGTAAATATATGAGAGAGGATGACATGCAACAAAGGATGAGTCAGGTTTAAACCCGGGGTATTTCAGTACATGGCTTAGCCTGCAGAGCCACCAGGAAAGCCCTATTAGCCAGTTTATGTCCTGCAGTATTTTATTAGACCTTCGCATTTAGCATTAACTGTGCAACCATTATAAAAAAAGACCATTTAAGCGCTGGTTGTGTTTTGATATTGATGAGGCAATTTGTATTCAAGAACAGTCTTCACAGAACAGTCTGTATTCTAACTTGTACTACAAGCAACATCTTGTTTTACCATTTCACAATGAACATCAGTTGGCTTGTAAACATAAACAATCGAGCTATTAATTCCAGTGAGTAAGCTAATAGCCACATGCTGTTTCAGAGGCTTTTCTACCCTGCAAAGAAACATTTGGGGGAAGACACAGAATACTCTAATACTACTTTTTGGGAATTTTTTAGCATACTAGATTTTGATTACTGGCACAAAATATACTACTGACAGCTTCAATTCAAAAACATCAGTATCGGACTTCAGAAACTCATGTTGATCAAACCTTATCCCCATCCCTAGTTCATCTCATAGTTTGTACGACATAGAGACTAAAGAATCTGCTCAGGTCTGTTGTTTAGTGTGAAAATGTTCTCCAATTTCACAGTGTGTTAGGATTTTAAAAGTCGTATAAAAAGAACTAGAAGGGCACTCGGAGAGCGCAGACCTCCGTCAAGCTTTGTGCTATTATTGCTTGTTCGTGAGTCGGATCCGGATCGGCTCCAAAATTTAATGGGTTCTTCCTTGGCCCATGCTACACCCTTCCACGAAGTTTCATGAAAATCGGGCTAGTAGTTTTTCCGTAATCCTGCTAACAGACAAACAAACAAACGGCAATGAAAACATAACCTCCTTGGTGGAGGTAAAAAGTTGACTCACCTGCCCACCCTCTCTGCCCCGCGGTCAGGATCGGACTTCAGGATGTGGTGGAAATGCTCCGCTCTGTCTCTGGGCGGCGTCTTCCACGCCCGCCGGAACTCATCCGCCTGCAGGAGAGGATAACGCTCTCTGGTCATTTACTATTCGATACCATTTTGTGATAATCTTTGCTTTGCCATAAGACACTTAATAGATGAATTTGATCCGACTTGGGTAAATGCAGACAGGTAATGAGGTAAACTTGCTTTAGAGGGGCTGAGCGGCCCGGCGAAGGCTTTGACGGCCATCACCGGATCCATGGGGCTTCTTGCAGGCCACGAGCTCAGCGAATTACAGAGGTTTTCTGAGGGCTCCGGTGACCAGGGAGCACCGATGATGGGCTGAGAAGTGTTGTCTGTTGCTCTCAGTAAGGGGATATAGCAGCGGTCTGCGGCAGAACAGTCATTTTTAAACATTAGATAACGTAAACCATTTGATGGACGTGGCTTTTATACACAGTGCCTTACAGTTCCAGGGGAGAATAGGAACAAAACCTTTAATGTATCAAGGGAACTAAAGGAGTGCGCTTACCTTCCAAATAGTCACAAATCTTCTGCTTCACTTCTTGAGTTTTATTTTTTCTGTCACAAATAACCTGTGGAAAGGAGCAGTTAGTGAAACATGATCAGCTGACTACACCTGTTGCTGGATCAATCAGGGAAGTGATTTGTTCATGTACCAATGTTTAGCTTTCAACATGGTAAAGGAGATGGCAGCCAAATGGTTAGAAAGGTAAGCTAATAAAAAGGTCACTGGTTCAATTCCCAAGTGAACAAGACTGTAACTCCTTCAGCAACTACAGTCAATGTGTCCTTCACTGGTCAGCAGTGCAAGACTGAGTTTGTGCTGGCCAGCTTCTGTCTGTGTGTGTGTGTGTGTGTGTGCATATTTTATGCATAATCCCCCCCCAAGCAACTGCTACCCCAGGCCATGTTGTAAATGACAGTGTGTTCTTACTCAGCTTGCATAGCTGCTGAGGTAAATAAGGGTTAAAAATAAAACTAAAATACTTACGTCACAAGGCTTTTGGTCATACTTGTTCTTGCAGTTCTTGTCGATGTCGGGGTGCAAACACAGGACGTTGACCACTTCTGGACACCCAAACTTACAGGCGAAGTGGAGCGGGGTCTCAAAGCCCTGGAGCATACAGGGAAACAAACACAATGAACAAAGCTACTTATTTTCAGTCAAGGGCACTGTTGGTTTTGGTAATCACATGTTTGACCCACAGAGCAGAAATACACCTCAGACTTCTCTGTGTTTTTTCATCCTTGAACATACCATGATTTCACCCTGTGCTTCTGAGCACTGTACTAAATACCAATTCGAAGATCATTTCTCAAATAAATCTAATCTAATCTGGTTTGGCTGGTATGGTAAGAGAACTCACGGCCTTATCAGGAGTGTTGAGGTAAAGGTCTACAATGTAGCGGATGCGTTTCTGCAGCATGACTTCCTGGTCATCGGGGTACATGAGGCGCATGAATTCAGGGTTCTCCAGGGTGTCCAGCAGCAGCAGGGCGATGCCCGCCTGGTTCTCCTTGGCCGCCACATGCATTACGTTGTACCGGCAGCCCTCCTGAGCAAACAAAACAGTGAGACAACTGTAAGGGTCAAGGCATAATCCGCTGTAATCTATTGTCAACAGGGAAAAATGCTAACCTTTAGGCACTACAAATCCCAAACTTCAAACACCGCTTTGACTATTTTACTGGCCAACTTGGTTTTTAGAAGAGAGCAGGGCATCAAAATGATGGTTGGTTACCTGTAAAGGTTGGTAGTAGTAATGTAGCAGGGTATCTGCGGGTTTCAGAAAACCTAATTTACCACTTTTTGAGATAATGCTGCCTGGAATTGAGTTTAGGACCAATTTAAAATTACAAAACATAGAAGCAAAGCTGGCAAACACAGCCAGCATGTTTCCAACTGAATGCAGCTAATGAAAATTCTGAAACTATAAATGGGCAGAGTAAGAAAAAGGACACCATGAAATGAATTGTTAAGGGACATGAAGTCCAATTGTGTTTAGTAAAGCAGATTGTTCTCATCTTACCAACAGCAACCTTGCTAAGGTTAGCTGAAAGGTCAGGACTAATGTGGAGAAGTTGTTGGTGTATCAACAAATGACTTCAGTCCCATCCACACAACACACCTCCAGAAATAGGTGAGAATAAAGTTCCTTAGAGTTTGAGAACTCACAATGATAATACTACAGCAAGCTAAAGAAATGCTGCATCTTCACAAGGAGCGACAATAAAATAAACTGCCCCCATTAGAGCATGAAAGTAATCAAATTATAGTGCATGCTAGACTGAAAAATAAGACGACACACAGGAGAAGGTTGTGAGGTCAAGGGGGGAGAGATAAACAATATGGATATGTTTGTTCTCTGCAGTGTGCTGAGGGATTTTATTTCGCTTAGGTTGAATGTGCATTATACGTTTAGACTACAGCTGAGTGGACAAAAAACGTTGGGTGTACTTTTGTGGGTACACTTGGTATGTGAGGACTATGCATGTATGATGGTTTGCATTAATCCCTGTGGTTGGTTGCACAAAAAAAAAAGAAAATCTGATAAGGATTTTATGGATAAGAGTTGCAACAAACATCTCAGACTTATTCTTTAGGTAAAAAAAAATAAAAAAAATACTACACCGTTTGCAACAGTCCAACTTAAATACAGTATGAATACAGTTGCCAAGGTTTGCCTAGAGTTAGCAAGCCACAACAGCAACAATATTTGAAAATCAAAGGATAAGAAGGCCAAACTGGACAGAGGAAGAAAATCTCTGTCCCACTTGATGAATATGCGAGGAGGAAAAATATTCTTGCTTCCTTGATGGAAACATATCTAGACTGTGTTAACATTAAGTAGTTGATCATGACTCCTTAAGTTTTTTGTTGCTAAGCATGATTTTGCAATGCTTAACTCATTTAAAGAAATGACTGAAAACTTGTCCTTTAAAGATGTATCCTAAGTACAGGACTTGGGGTGTGTTTCTGCAACTTTCTAAGGAAATCTAAAGTGAATTTTGACGGAAAATCTTAGAATGTAAGACCTAATCTAAGAAGACGCAGTAGCAGATCCAGAAATGAGCTCCGTGTCCTGACCTGCACGATGGTGGGATTGTCCCCTGAACCGATGAGATAGCGCGGGTTGCTCCAGACCAGCTCGCTGAAGGCCACCTCGTCACCTTTCTCCACGGCTTTCCTCAGCTTGGCCGTCAGGTCCTGGGTGCGCGGGCTCTTGAAACTGTTGGCTCGCTCCCGGTTGATGGTGTCCACCTCCATATTGTCTGGTGTGGACAGGGAGGAGACGATGAAAGATGGGCATTGCTGTGAAAAACTCCAAAAGATTGTTCAGACTGTGCTTTTGCTCAAGTCAAACCAAAGCTGTTGATTCATTGTGGGGGAATTATAGTTTGGTCTCCATCCACTCATTTGTTCATTCGTTAATCCGTTCATTAATCACAAGTCACATGATATCTCAGACACAATTAATGTGATTTTGACAAAACTTGGAGGATTAATGCATTTAACCCCTACATTTTGACAAGTTAAAAACTATACTGATAAGCCCAATGAGCGCACTACAATTAAAGGTCAAAACAAGGTGGCATGTTTGTTACTGATTGGCTCAGAGGGGGACTGCATCATTCATGGGGGACAACAGGTTTATTGTTGCTTTGTTTTTAACAAAGACAGATTTGTTATGTAGTGCTTTATAAAGCAATGAAAGACATAAATGCATATAAAAACAAGAGTCAACAAACACATTACAATTATAACACAGTTATAAAAATGGTCTCTCCAACGGTAGTGATGCACAGGGCCAACTGTTTGGGAAACTTTTATGGGCAACAAGACCCATGGTATCGTCTTAGCATTGTTGCTTTGATTACACAGGGAGCATTTTGTTGACAGGGAATATGTGTAGTATATGACTCCATTTTTGACCCTGCTGTTGCATGTTTCTGGGAGCATCTACTTTGCCCAAAAAATTCCTGTAGTGTGTCACATCCCGATGACACGTAGTTGGACAATTTGTATTCTTCAGGCGATGTAAAACAGGGCCTATTGATTTACATCTGTCTTCACAGAGCAGTTCTATCTACTCACCCTTACAGATGACCAGGCCTGGCTTGACGGGGGACACACAGGGTGTGGATTTGTTGGGAGACGGGTAATAGTCACAGATCCCCTTGGCAAACTTCTCAGCGTCCTCGCGGTTGGCAAAGGCCTTGAAGCGGGCCCCCTTCATCATCTTTACAACTTGAAGGGCCTCCTTCTTATCCGCGTAAACATGTGCTCTCTCTACACAGACAAAAACATTGACAATCAGCATTGTTTACATCATCTTTTCTGCATGACAGCTGATTTTTGTATTAATTAAATGGAGGATTGTCTAGTTCATGTTTGTATAGCTTTTTTATTATGGTGGTTGAAGTTTTTTCTGTTCCTGTCTGTAATGTCACATTTGTATGTCACATTTGTAATGTCACATTTTTTATGAGGATCTATGGAAGGATTGCCGCTGCTTTTGCAATTGCTACAAAAGCATGGCCTGACAGTATTGCCCAAATATTAACATTTTCCTGTAGGATTAAAATTAACAGCCCTGATTTTTATAGTAGCTCAGGATTAACTTAGATCAATGTTCTATTCCAGAGAGGTCAGGCATTGCTACTGCCCTGCAGCTTACCACGACAAAAATAGCAACATATGTCTCCAGCCACTCAACAGAATGTGGATGCCCGACTATGACAACAGCAAGTCCCCCTCAACGAGAACACAAACTACCACTGGACAACACAGCAGTCATCATGAATAAACAAACAAGCAACAGGATAATCTCTGTTGAAGTGGACTTTGGCCTTGGGTCAGCATAAAGCCAAAAATTAAACTATCAAAGAATCACAATACAGACAACTGTGCTCAGAGGGGTCATAGATATTTTCTATTTCAAAATTGTTGTCCTGAAATGTATTTCTTGGCTGGATTTTAAGATTTTGTTTGATTAATATGTTGCTGATAGTGACAGGCAATGTTACTCTCAACTCCACATCCCTCTAGAGTTAAACATTTTCTTCACAACATCAATATCATCAATGTCAGATTTGTGAAATGACAGTAGGTCTACCACTACAGAACATTTTACCATAACTTCCCAAACATGTTTTCCCCAAATTTACCTGAAAACTATCAACTTCATCTTGCATACTGCTCCTGACTTTCCTGACCTGGGTAGGAATCCTAAGGTTCAATAGTGATGAAACAGCTGCTAACTCTCAATATGTAACATCCAAATCTGTAACGACGTCATACTAAGTGACAAGCCGTGTCTCTCTTACCATTTCTAGCCAAGACATCCTCCCACAGCGGACACACTCCATAAAAGAAGGTTGGGGACACTTGTGCGGGCTTTGAAGGGGTTTCCGTTCGGGGGTGGTGAGAGTTACTGCCCTCCGCAGAGCTGCTGGAGGTGGTCCTTGTCTTCACTGAGATCTCCTCTTCTTCCGGGGGGTTGAGACCCATGCCGTAGCCGAAGTCCATCTCCTCGCTGGCAGCCTGAGCGGGGCGGCTGCTGCTGCTGGTGGCGGTGGACAGGGGTGTGGCTGCTGAGGAAGTACATGACATGGGTCTGGCCCAGTCAGCGCTGCCCGAGGCGCCCGCTGTCGAGCTACTGTCGGATCCGGCGGCGGCGCTCTCCGGCCCGGCGAGGACTCGTGCCAGCTTCCTCTCGAAGATGGCCCGGGTGGTGGCCGTGATGGGGCCGCACTTCAGGTCCGCCCTGGCGAACTCCTCTCGCAGCTCGTCGGCGCTCAGCCCCCTCAGCCTGCTCAGAACCGCCTCCATGCTTCAGCTCCCTACAACACACCACATTACACTTCTCAGCAATCATGGCCAGGAATGTCATGGTTATAAAAAAAAAAAGGAGGGTAAACTATGACCTCCAGTCAGTGATCATAATAAACCACCACCAATATTCACAAAAATGACTTATATTTTCAGAAAAGCAATTGTTTATGCTCTTTCCCTTAAAAGACCCTGTACTCATACAACTTACATCAGTTTGGTACTACTTAGTATGGAAACTCTATTCTGAAAATAAAAAAATGGCAAACTGAGTTTAAGTGGGGTTTACCTTGCACTACATACCTGATTATGAGCATGAATCTACTGTCACTGAACAGTCTAGCAGTGCTGCTTGTGCATATATTGATATTAAATGCTGTCAAATCTTTTTCTTAAATAATAATAAATAGAATACTGACTGGTTATAGAAACAAGTAAAGCCTTGCCCTCTAGTATCAAGTGGGTTGGCCAAAAATAGCACACTAAATAAATGTGTGCCGGTCAGCCATATAATCTTTCACAAATGTCAATCCCTATTAAAGCATTCAAGTAGGCGCTAAAGCAGTTCGATGAACCCATTCAACGTGTTGTACCTTATTTGAGACAACCACATGAATTTAGGACTAGCCACCGCTACCTAGCTAGCTAACCAACAAGTCAGCAACAGCAGTCCTGATGGGAATGAGCGACTGGCACAGCTAGCATGAGGGAAAACAGCTCAGATCAAAATCTAGGCTGAGACGGAGTAAAGCACGCGAGATACCGCATAACAATCGAAATGTTAATGATTTCCCAAAATATCAAAAATGGGAAAAATCATATTTAACAAAATGAGACGGTATAATCGTATGCTGTCACGCCCAAGTGTGCCATTCGTGGTGGGTTTTTCGTGGTGTAACAAATTTGACATGTCTTCGTGGTGATGATGCTGATAAAAATCAAACTGTACGTGATGACATCTAGTAACAAATGCGTCCCCATACTTACCGAGGATCATGTTTTATTTCTTATAGGCAGAGCTTTGGAAAGTCGTTGTTATTTTTGCACAGATAAACTGTTGGATAGACACAAAGCTGGAGACGGTCTGGAATAGTCTCATTGTTTACAACACGTTCTGCGCATGCTCAGTTTCAAGGGAGGGCTCATGTTGCGTTCACGTCCTGTGGGAAAACATCCTATTCCAACGACTTGACGGCTACAACTACGACTTGAAAGTGTACAAGCGCTTTAACCAGTTTGCGCTGTCAAACGCCAAGAGTCAAGTTTTCTGTGGATGTTGGTCTCTTCTGATCAGCTCTATCGCACTTCAGTGATACACTGGAGCTAATTTTCTGCAGCACACCTCTCTCCGATATGTGACAGTCTCTCCCGTACCGGAGAGAACGTCTTCCTGAACTATTAGACGCTACGCTGTGTAATGTGGCCATTTATATTCGGTAGATGTTACATGATGATGTTACGTGATGTTCTCGCCAAACAAGAGAGAATGTCACATATTAACTAACAGTACACAAAACATTGCAGTCAACCATGATCAATACAATCCAGCGAGTAGTTGTGCCCTGCCATGACATGTACTTTGACATTAACATTTATGATCACAAAATAACTTAACTAACGTTATATGATACAAGTCGTTCATTTTGTTCCTTTTCTTAATCCTGATACTTGGCAACAGGTACTTCCTTGTTGGTGACGTCAGATTCAGCAAGTCTGGGAATCGAGGTCTATCCATTTCAAGTATTATTGTATCCCAAACTCCGATTTCCCCGACAGTATTAGCAAGCCGAAAGCTAACGTAAATGGTATTTTCAAGTACTAAGCCCACATTTTCATTTTTTTCCCACAGGGCGTGAATGTAGCATCATGCTCTCCCACAGCAGACATGACAAGTCCAAGGTAACGGTAACCTAGCTAACGCCTGTCTAGCGATTTATATTTTGCAATAAACTTTTCTATCTTAAAACAAATTAAAAAGACAGCTTGGTGGCAATGTAAAGTGGATTTAAATACCACGGTAAAGGCTCTTTCTTTTGGCACCAGCCCATTTATGCAGGCCAACTTTAGACTGGCAAGTATGAGGCAAGCCAGCAGCAGGACAAGACCATCCCCAAGACACCCATGCCATGAAATTAGACAATTTATCCGTTAAATGAATAGTTGATTGTTGGAGGTTCAAGAAAGAAAGGAAAGTCATTTTCACAACATAACGTTAACTCATCCATTCCGGAAAATAGACTTCGCCCCAGCTGAATTTGTCAGGCATGCTAACGTTAGCCACTTAGCTAGGTAAGAAGCTAATTACTCATGCTACCTGTTAGCACACATTAACACGTAGGATAAGGATAACATACATTTTTTGTCCATGCACACATTAGCACACTTATATCACAACATCTTTGGCGACTTTGCTAAAAATGTTATCAAATTAATAGTGTCATGCCCACCTCCTCCTCTCTCCCTGGCTACTGTTGCTAGCTGTCTTCTCACCGCGACGGTTTCAAAATGTACAGAGCAAGGACCCAAGTTCCGCCGAACGTAATGCCTGAACAAAATTATGGTTGGAACGTGGGGAAACACAATTTGTCTATCTCAAAATCGTGGACAACATCCACCGAATAAAATACAAACCAGTAATGGTTGATGAATAGTGCAATTTTATGAGATAAATACAATGACATCTCCCAATATAAATGTTAAACATCGGAATGAATCAATTCCAACCTTTGCAGATTAAACGACTGAACAGCAAATACAGCAAGGTTTATGCATGGAGCTCAGGTGCCCCAGCAAATGTTATTAAGCACTACCTACAGTGACAGGTAGTGTGGAAGATACAGTCACTGCTGTCCAAAAGATTGTTCAGAACACAATATATTAATATATTGGTTATAAGTCATTAGCATTCTCATCCCTTAAACTGTTGGTTGTCCCTTTGGAAACACATGAGCATACACTGTTGTTAAAATAGTCTTTAGACAAGCTAGATGGTGTGGAAATGAGCACCAACACAGCAGTTTCAGCACAGTTACATGTGCTGTAAGATACTGTACTGTCCAATGACCGTTCTACATTGAGTTCTAATGCATTTGTACCAGAATTACCATCTGCTTTGATTTTATGGGTTGCGTTTGATAACATTTTCCATTTCATCCACTTTACACTATTAAACAATTATGATGAATTTACAATCATACAAAAAGGAAGTATATTCATATATTAACCTCTGCAAAGAATTAACTTTTCCCCCTAACCATGAACCAACCGTAAAAGGAATTTAACAACTGATTTAGGGGTGGACTTCTTTTTTTTGTAAATATGAAATAATTGTAACAGAAAATGAATACATGTGATGTGCACTCTGTTAGAAGTAGTAACATTTTTGCTTCGTCTTGCAACTTTCCCTCGCAGTCAGTTACGCAAGTTTCGATCAGCTAGTGTGCAATGTCAGTTGACACGACCCACATATTTTACAATAAACCATTCAGTATGGATTTGCACACAACATAACCGTACAATATAACCTATATTACATCTTGCACACACTTTCAGTAGAAATACGTTCATTCAAATCAATTTAGTCCTTTTACAGCATATTAAAGATTCCTTAAGGCTTTTTGCATACACATTACTGCAGTCCAAGCCAGACAAACACACACCGTTTTCATAGAGTTTAAGAACCAAAGATGATATGATTAGAGCAAGCTTAAGAAAAGAAACACTGCATTTTAACAAGAGGCAATAAAAGTAACTGACCACAATTGTGCATGACTTGAAGTTCAATGGAGTTTCATCACAAACTGCTTAGAGACCGTGTGAATATTTGACCACCTAGATGAGTGACTTCACTCCTACACAGGCACAAGGAAATGGAAGAACAGTTCATAGGCGGTGCGGTGGTGGTGGTGGTGGGGTGGGGGGGCTCGCTCTTTTCTGTCACCAAGAACACTGCTTAATATAATGACGGCCATTTTCTAGCAGCATCAAAGCCACTGATTCGATATTCCCAGGAGGAGGATGATTAATTACCTATGAGTGAGCAAAACCGCCTAACGGGGGAAAACCAGCGTACTGGAAAAGTTTAACAACTAGACCTTAACTGCATCTATGACAACAAAACTGAAGATGGGAAGCTTCTTAGACAGCCTGTCAGATGAGGGGGTTGTAATTCTTGAACTGTAAATAAATAAATATGACAATGAACAGCATAACGAAAACATAGACAACCCTCAAATAAAGAGTAAAGAATAAAGCTATGGTATATAAAGTATTACTTTATGCAAGCACTTCTGTGCTGATGGGAGAACGCCAAATGTTGGCAGCAATCGTTAAGAAAAGAGAAAAGGAAATAATAACGGGCTAGGGAGGCTAAAAAAGTGCCCTTGTGGATAAAACTCCACTCTCCCTCCATTGGCCTGAGAAAAGTTCCAGCGTTATGATGGCTCCGCCTCGGGCTCTGCTGGGTTGTTGTTCTCCTCCACCTTGTTGTTGAGCGGCGTCGGCGATTTGGAGACGTCGTTCCGGACCCCCAGTTGAGCCAATTCCTCCTCTGCGTTGGTCCATGAGCTCATAGACTCGTGTACCGTTACTGTGTGTTCCTCCATCTGCTTCTGGAGGCTGTCCATCTCCTCCCTGAGGGAAAACAATACGGTAGTGAACCTTATCCTCAGACGTTTGGATGCTACGTGATTGCTGAACACTCTCACTCAATTTAAGGCCGTCTTACTTGAGCTGCCGTAGACAGTTGTGTAGGTTGTTGAGGGGCTCCTTGTTGACGGAGGCTGAGGGTTTCAGCAGCTCGTCCAGCAGGGAGGCAGGCACTGGGCAGTCTGGGATCTTCACTGGCGTCACTGGGTTGGACGGGTTCCCCTCGCTTTTCAACTCCATACGCTGCTGCTCCATACAACAACACCATTAGTATAGGGATACATTTAGTCATTTTAGCATTTATCTTCAGCAGGCATTTGTTATTTGGGTAAATGATTTACGGTTGGTCATTCAGCCACTCTAGAGAGATGGTGTTAGCTTTGTGAGCATTACTCATGGACATGAATGAGAGCCAGTTGCAAAGTAACAAGACAGCAGTCAGTAGTCATTGTTTTCAGTGTGAAATCCTAAGAAAACTAACACACTTACTATTTTTCAGTTACTTTGAGCGTCAAATATAAACGTTACATTGAAGTGCCTCATGAAGAGCAATATCACACCAATACTGATGTTTTTGAATTGAATCTGCTGATAGCCAATATTTTGAGCAGATATCCAACAACAATTGACATGCCAAAACAAAAATTGTAATGAATCACAAGTATTCAGTGGTCCCCACAGACATTTCTTGGCAGGGTGGAAAAGCCTCTGAAACAGCATTTAGACCAACACTAAAACTCCACTCTTACCAAGGATAATAATAATAATAATAATGATAATGATAATGATAATGATAACGATAACATATTCACACATACTATGGAATCCAATAATTGTTGCATTAGAATCAATCCAGGTTAAGGGCTTCATATAGGTAACCAGTTATTGATCAGTTATACAGTAAACATGCAATCAAACTATGTCAGACCAATTATGGTCTGACATATCGGCAAACCGTTATATCAGTCTAACCCTAGTTTCAGTGTTCTTTCAGAGGCCTTTCCACCACATCAACATAAAAAAAACAACATAAAAAAAATAAACATTGCCTTACCTTCCTCAGACGGTTCTGTTTGAGGTCCAGTTTGAGCTGCTGGTTCTGCAGCAGGACCGTCTTCATGCTGTTTCTCAGCTCGCCCACCTTGGCCTGCAGCATGAACTTGTCCTTCCTGGTGCCGCTCAGGTCCTCCTGCACCGACTCCAGCTCCACCTTGATGTTCTGAGACAGACAGAAAAGTTCCTAGTTACGTACATGATAGATATATAGATATATAGGTATATAACTAACAGCAGTCAAGGAAGCAGAGAAAATCAATCATTGCAATCAGTTCATACAACCTAGAAATCTAAGAGGAGCACATGTGCAGCTTGGGAGTCAAAGTAGTGATGGATATTCTCAATCTTTTTAACAGATACTGCTCCAAAATTTCCTGTAATGTATTTTCCCTTAAAGTTGCATCAACAAAGCTTGGCAGTAGACAAACGATGTCTGCTTTTGAATAATCTACTGTATATATTCCGATTTGCCAGCACTCTCCAAGTGCAATTTGCCTTGGAGAGAAAGAAAAACCATGGATATATTAAGAATTCAGTCACAATTAGCTATGGTTAGAACGGTAGCCAAAATAATTGTGGTACAGGTATATACAGTAGCAGGGACTGCACAGTACAAAGAACATGTATTACATTGTTCTACCACATGAGTGCGCCAATGTGTTCATTTTCAGCCACTAATCAGCTTAGTCTGGTGCCTTCTTTTCTGGCAGCACAAAAAGTGATGGAAGAGAGGGGAAAATAAACAAACAAGTAAATACATGCTAAAACAGAACAGTAACTTTTACTGTTCTGTTTTAGCATGTATTTATTTGTTTTGCCTCTCAAGGTTGGGACTACTTCATGTGCTCCTCTGCTGGAGGCATAACTTCACAAGTTTAGCGTTAAGTTTTGGTTATCATATTTAGTTGACTGTATGAAATGCAGCCCTACTCGTCAGGGGACCTTTGTGTGCAGTTGTGTATATTTTAAAATGGAGTTAATATTTGCCTGCAGAGCTGTCTGTAGGTTGTCCAGCTCCCTCTGGTTGCACTGCTCCATCATCTCCAGCTGCTGCCTCTGGGCCTCGATGTCCCTCTGCCTCTGCTCCACCTCCCACTTCAGGTCCTCAACCTGAGGAAGCAGATTGTCAGGCATCAGCGTCACAGATGTTTGTTCTCCAGTAACAATATGGGATGGTTCAGAGCAGGGCTTGGGCAGATATTCATTGTCTTTATATTTGACTATTTGCATGCGAAAAACAAGCCACTTCATATGAGAGGTGGATGACACTGACTGGCGGATATGTGATTTCTAAATAAAAGGCTAATATCAGCACAATATTTCAGTCTAACCCTAGTTCAGAGTCCCTACCTCTTGGTTGGTGAGGGGCTGCTTGCCCAGTTCCTCGTCCAGTTGTTTCTGGAGGATCTGGAGCTGAGAGTGGGCCTCGGCCAACTCCTCTTGGAACCTGGACACCTCCTGAGAGTGCTGCTCATCCTGAGCCCTGCAGAGAAGACGATTCAAATAACAAGTGAGGAGTCGTAAGATGTGCTACTGTGGACAGAGCATGGCACTAATACTGGGATCACCCATGCTACAATGTGTGCACATATGATACTGAAAAGGTCTTTGGTTAGAGGTAATTAGATAATCAAAGATTTGGTTATTGGTTAAAAAGTCACGGTATTCTTTTAACAGGCAAGTTACACGTACTGTAGTTTGTGGGCTTCACTCTGCAGGGCTTTGACCAGCTCCTCTTTGGCTTGCAGGTCCTTCTTGATCTCACTCAGCTCCAGCATGGCTGCCCTGTAGTGCCGCCTATTGTGGGCTGCCTCAGCCTTTGCTGCTGCCACCTGAAGGACACATTACCTCATTACGCTGCTGAAAACTCCAGGTGTAGAACAGAGGGCCAAATTCCCAAAAATAACACTGCTGGTGGGCCACAGGCCAAACAAATGCTAATGGACATAGATTAAGCAATGTAACAATCAAGTAACAACTTCCCAAGTCTTGCATCATTAATAATATTGCAATAAGCAAGTGATCTCAAAATAACTACTCAAATATATTTAAACAACATTAAAATACTCATTGGAATCCTTCAGAGGGCTAAAACTTATTTTTGGAAAGCCAAATACAACCCAAATAAAGGCTCAAATAAAGGCTCAAGGTTCAGCAGCTCTATAAAGAAATACTTAAAATATGTAAAAGAACATACTGCGTTCTTATGTTGGGCTGTGAGCTCCTACCTGTTCTTTGAGGTCCTTGACTTTGGTCTTCTCCTTTTCCAAGGCGAGCTGTAGAGTGTGTACCACCTGCTTCATCTGCTGGTCCTCCTCCTCTTTGCGTTTCAAGACAGCTTGAACCTGAAGAAGAGAATAAGTGAGAACGCAAAAGGGTCAATATTAGGTCTTGACTGGATTTGAAGGTTTTGGTTGATGTTCAATATTATGCATGCCAATACTGGTAGGGCAATATTAACCAGATGATTTCACTCTGTAGCTTAAGTTTATTCTTCAGCAGGCATTACAATGGTGAAAGGACGAGGTTTCTACAACTATATAATATGTGTAGTCAAATACTAGTATCAGGATGAACAATTTCCCACCTCTATTCCCTTGCACACTTTGTACATTTCTAAAATTTTTCAAGACCCTGAAAATGATCAAATTCATTTTCCATAATCTGAATAACATTTTACCACAGGAAAAATGGAAGAAACGGAAATGTAAAATGATTTTCACCTGTAAGTTGAGTTGGACAAGATCTGCCTCTCTCTTAGCTAAGGCAGTCTCCAAAACGTTGGAATGCTCCCGCAGTGCATTGTGGGACTGTCCCAGGCCAGCCAATTTCCCTTTTTCATGTTCCAGCTCTAGTGCTAGCTTCTTGTTGGCATCCTCCAACTTCCGAATCCGCCTCTTGAAGCATCGCGACTCTTGAAGCTGTGAATTCAATTTTGATTCATATAATTAATCTAAAAAACACTTGAATGGAGTGACAACAGAAGTGTAAATTTACTGCTAATACAGGGTTGTGATCAGGAACACAAAAATGGATAAAAGCAAGAAAACAGTGATCTCCCATTAGAAATGAATAGCAGTTATGTGTCCAAAAGGCTGAAATCCCCAAAAGAAAACACACACACACACACACTAACATCTTAATCATATAGCATACCTCATCCTCCAGCTCCAGGACCTTCTCCTGGTACTCCTCCAGCTCTGTGGAGGTGATGGTGATCACCTCCTGCAGCTCCTTCTCCAGCATGGTCTTGCTGTGGCTCACGGCCTGCAGTTCAGTCTGCAGAGCCTCAATCTTCTCCTGGATGACAGATAAACACATATTATATTCCACTACATTTTAGTCACTCGGCAAGCGCTCTTCTCCTGAATGAATTACAATGAGTACAACAGTAGAATAACTTTTAATTCCAAGATCGTCAACATTATAAGCAACCAACGCTAAGAAGTGCAAGGGTGAAAGCCACAGCACCCTGAATATAGTTGGAACAAATATGCCTGTGTCTACAATGATCACTTATGAAGATATATGAGCCTGGGACAAAGTGTAAATTATTATTACGACCAAATCATCCCTACTGCCTTAGGCCTCCTAATCGTTGGTAGGAGGAGGAGAAAGGCCATGATTGTTTGCTGATCATGATGTCAAATGATTGATGGTGAGTTGTGATGATGATAATTATTATTTTTCTTATGCCAATTGCCTTATACTTACAGTATACTTGTTGCAAAACCAACTGAAACTTGTCAAGGCATCCTATTAAAATGGTGTAAGTTGGGGAAAGTGCTGCCTTACCTGTAGGGCCTGGCTGTTTCCCCCGTCTGAGACCTGGGCCTTGAGTTTGACCAGCTCTGCCTCGGTTGTCTCTTTGTCAGTCAGGGCCTCCTGGAGCCTCCTGCTCAGGATGCCCACGGCGTTCTCGTAGGCCTTGTGTTTGGCCTTCATCTCCTTCTGCGCGCTGGTCAAATCTGTCCCCAGGCGCTTCATGCGCACCTTCTGCTCCGAGATGGCCCTGTTCGAAGCAGATAAGAATTATAAGACGGGGTGAAACTAAGGATCCCCGTGGGGAAATTGGGTTGGTGCAGCAGCAAAAATAATATGAATTGTGTCTATATTCACAATACCAGTTCTACAGAAGGCCATACATTGGTATAGAAAATGCAGGTGTGCAGGTGTGCAGACGTGTGTGGCAAAAAACTACCTAACTTGTAAAATATATTCAATTTACAGATGTAGATAACATGTACAGAACATGCTGACATGGATTTGCTTACCAAAAACTCCAGACAGATGTTCCACAAGTACAGAAAAAGTAATGTGCAAGGGTGCCTGTGCATTACTGTCTGTTCACTATCATTGTCGGAACATATTCATTGATGGAGCTGGCAAATGTACAGAAATGACTCCAAAGATAGCCTATATAGTGACTCACATGCAGAGAATGTACAGAAATATATGCAGATCAGAAGCTGTACAAGCAATGCCGTATAGTTGTATTTATAAACTAGACTTGACAACAAGGGAGATATTCATCATGAATGTGGTTTGGTCCAAGCCATCGCTGTGGGAATCATTCTAGCTCCCAAAAGTCTGTGGAGTACATGACTCACTTTTTGGCGTCGCCCTGCATTTGCTCCACCTGCTTCCTCAGCCCCTCGTTCTCCTCCGTCACGGCTGCTAGCTGGCTCTGGTCAAACTGTAGAGACTGGGGAGGGAGGCAGACCAAGCGGCCCACTTTACAACAAGCTTCACACAAAATGGCTGACAGCAAACCAAACTCCATGTACTTAAACCTAAAGCAAGATTAAACTGATGAGTAATATCTGTGCTAGGGTTAGACCGATATATTGGGCTGATATTGGCCTTGACTGCTTATATAGTGGAGGTTCCTCCCCGACCAAAGCTAGTCTTTCTTGTTGGAGATCCTATTGAAAGTTTTACAGAGTCATCTCTGGCTGCAGATAGTACCTACCAAGTTATTTAAACATGAGATATGAAATGGACACATGAACTACACATAAATTATCACCCACCTAAAAGACTTTCATTTGGGTTTCAGTTTCATTTTTTGTGTGTCATGGACTACATGCCATTTCAGAGGCTTTTCCACCCTACTAAAAATAAAATTCTTTTGGTGGAGAATACTGAATCCTTGACATTTTTGTGGCAAGAAAATGGCCAAATTTAAAGATATTGAATATTGGTGCAAAATAGTGGCTATCAACAGCTTCACTCCAAAAATATTGGTATTGGCCTTCAAAAACTCATGCATGGCCACATGGACTTTATGGACATATTTTCCTCATTTTCTGTGGTACTTCTGCCTGGAAATCTGTTAAGTGTGCGTGTGAGAAGGTTTTTTTTTTGTTCATAAAGTGTACTAGCGGCTTTGGAACGATCTGCCTGAGGAGCTTGGGGTAGCAGAATCATTATCAACTTTAAACCACTACTTAAAAACATATTTTTATACTCTTACTTTGATGTGATGTCTTTTTTCCTAGTATTTATGGTATTCTATTGTCTTTACCCTCTTCTTATCTTTTGTCATCTTCTTCTTTTTAGTTGTTTTAATTTATTTCATGAGTGTGATGTTTGCTTATAATTGATTGTTAAATTATTTTGTATTTTGTAAGTCTGTTAAAAAAAAAAAATAGAGAGTACCAAACAAATAAAGTTTATTATGATTATGATGATTATTATTACCTGTATCTGGGTCTCCAGCTGATCCCTTTCTTTCTGAACGGCCTGCAGGTGGGCCTCCAGGCTGCTCATCTGCTCCTGGACCCTCACCACCTCCTTCTGCAGCCGGGCCTGCTCCAGCTCCGCCTTCTGCTTCTCCCCCTGGACGCCCAGCAGCTCCTGCTTCAGGTCCTTCACCTCTGCCGCCAGACGCTTTTTGGTGGACTTGAGCTCGTTGATCAGCTGGTCTTTGGAGGCGGCGTCCCGGCGGTAGGCTTCCACCATCACCTGTGAAGTCAATCGCATGGTTTTCCTCTGGTCTACAGGGAGGAAATGCCCACCAAGGAGAGTGGGCAGTCTCCTTGGTGTTTGTCTTGAGTCAGACAGTAGGCACTGGCAGACTGGGAGATTTGACAGCGTAGCAGAGATACAAGAGAGAGGGTTGTGGCAGGATTTGAATCCTACACTGAATCATCTCTAGGCTTGAGTGGGGTAGGCTTCACACAGTTATGGTTGGGTAAAGGTTATAGTCTATATAACTAGTAGGAGCAAACTTAAGGCTATTGGAGGCCATTCAGGAGGTACTGCGTGATTTGATCATATGCATCTACAGTGCATACACACCTGGATTTTATGCATTTTTGCTCTGTTGGAATCCAATCTGATTGCCCAGAATGCATGTTAATGCCAGGCGTAAAAGGGGTCTTTGAAAACTCGAGCATGCGAAGAGATAAACTACAATAGATATGTCTGTCATTCTGTCAATAACCTCCTCCCTCTTCATGACAGGCTGTCATTGCAACTGAGCAGCTTCTACCGTTGCTCAATCCATCGAGGCGTGTCGAGCAGTGCTTTGGGCGTTCATTTGCGCTGACTGCCATCTGGCTCTACAATACATCCGCCCAAAACTGCATCAGCCTTAGCCAGCTGGGAGATTGCGGAGGAGTGTTTTGTAATGTACGCAGAAACTACTCTTCTCTCTTGCCCCTCTAACTTCACCCAGGAGGAAGGGGCTGAGCACCGTGTCTCCACAACTGCACCAATCTATTATTTCGTATTTTTTTTATCTTGACTATAAAAGTAACTGTCTATCCATTTCATATTTTTGATTTAGGTTCATATTTTTTTCTATACTTTTAAAGACCTAGAAATTGTCAAAATCACCTTCAGTTCTTTTCCATTCTTTCCAGACTAGCGCAGAAACCCTGGCAAAGGTTAGAGAAGGAGAGATAGAGATCACTCACCTTCTGTTGTTGGAACTGCTCTTTCAGTTTCTGAGCTTGTTTCTTTAGGGTGCTGTTTTCCTGTTGTAGAGTTTCGATCTAAAATAAAGCAAAAGCCCATAGTTATTTACTACCTTCTCAACAACTTTACTACTTACGTAAATCTAGTGATGGGGAGGCGACCCTAAAGGAGTAAACCCGTGCACTCCTGAGAGTTAAGGACAATGTTGATGATTCAGAGGCAAAATGCCGTAGAATTAATTTTAATTCTTAAATTTCAAAACAAATCTATTACTGATATAGCTGAAAGGAATGCTAAAAAGAATGTTCACAATGATAGAAATCCCATAAAAACGTTAAAAAGAAAGCCACGACTGATGCAGCCCCACTCTGGCCCAATCGATAAATATGTCTATAAATATGTTTTGACCTCTAATTGTAGTGACCCCCTTGAGGTAATTACTGCAATTTTGGAAATTCTGGAAGGCAGTGGTGAGATGTATCATTTCCAAAAATACCACTTAATGATAAACAAACAAATTATCAGCTCCCCCCTCCGCCCAGGCCATCCATGAGCCAAGCCTCTAGCAGACACTATAATCGAAATCAGCAAATAAAATACATTTTGAACACTGTCAAAATTAGTCATCAACTCCATTCGACTCCCGTGGCAGAATCGGGGTACACCACTACACACTTTCCTCCTGGCACCAGTCTCCTACCTGAGAGGCTTTGACCTGGACTTCCTGTCTGAGCTGATCCAGGACATCCGCGGTCACCAGCACATCCTCGCCCAGCCGCTCGGCGCCCTCGTCCAGCTGGCTCTTGTCGGCCCGGGCCGCCTGCAGCGCCACCTCCAGGACAATCTTCTCGTTCTGGAGGTACTGGATGTTGTCGTCCTTGGCGCTGCTCTCCGTCTGCAGCTCGGCCAGCTGGGCCTCCAGCTCCAGGTATTGGGCCTCTAGCTGGTTGATGGACTGCTCTTTGGTGTGCAGGCTCTCCTGAGTGGCAGTCAGCTGACGCATCAGCTCCAGATGCTCCCTCTGGAGGGACTCCAGCTGCACGTCCTTCTGGGAAAGGGTAAACTTCACCTGGGGGAGGCAGAGGGAGGGCAATAGAATAGAATGAGAATTTTACTGTCCATACAAGGTGGAAAAAAGACAGAAAAAAAAGTAACAATTTCAACACTAAAACATGTTAAGTAGGAATGAATGAATGAAAACGTATGGATGGCAAAATGGCAAAATAGCAGCATCAGAATTAACAGCCATTTAGAGTGATTACCTGCTCTAATTCCCTTTCTAGAGTGCTGGCTGTGTTGGCCAGTTTCAGTAAGCGCTCGTGCTCTTCCTCAAACTCCTCCAGTTTGTGCTGCAGATCGTCCTCCACCATGGTCTTGGCATCCTGGATCTGCTGGTAAGCTGCCTCCTGGGTCATCATGTCAGCCTACATCACAGACAGTAAAAGTCATACGTTGAAAAACATGCCAGTTTCATTTTTAAAATATAATATCCACCATTTTTGAAAACAGATGACACCTACTCATGCAGAAATTATTGACAGCACAATGTTAAAACAAATTATGGTGATTTTTAAGGGATTGTTTTTAATTAAAGTTAATTAAAGCAATCATGTCCTTAAGGACAGCATCCTCTGTATTTTAGAGGTATATTGAACAACCTTCAGGTGCCGCTTGTTTCCTAAATGGATATATAGAGTTTTGAAAATAAACTCTTTAACACCATATTCAGAAAGGGATTTTAGAGAATATACCTCAACACTCTTTACGTCCAAACCTGATGATGCCATATTCAGGAAGTGATTTTAGAGAACATACCTCAATGCTCTGCAGCTGAACAGCAATACGCTCCTTCTCTTTGATGGAGCGGTGTTGGGTCTCAGTGAGTTGGTGGGATAATGTCACGTTCTCCAGCTTCAGATGTTCCAGGACGCCAATCTGTGTCATCTTTCCAGCCTGAGAAAAGCAAAAAAAACATGTCAACTCAGTAGCATGTCATGTCTGTCACAAGTCGACTCTATTATCCATCAACTGCCAAGCCCCAATGAGACAAAACCACCCGTCTCAGCAATATCCTTACCTGCATGTTAGCCATTTCGCTCTGCAGCCGTACTCTCGCCTCCTGGGCCAGTGCTAGCTGCTGCTGGTACCACTGTCTGACCTGCTGGAGTGAGTCAATCTCAGCCTGGGAGGTCTTCAGTCGGCTCTGCAGGGTGCTGCGCTCCAACTGAATCTGCTGAAGCTGGCTCTGGAGACCACCCATCTGCTGACGCAACTCCTGGACTGCAGAAGTATAAGACCAAAAATATGTCATGTCATTCGAAAGACCTAAATCCAAGTCACACTGACACCATGGGGTGTATCTGCAAACTGTATAAAAACAAGAGCATTTTAGTGTGAATTACAAATTGCCAGAGCATCATACAAGCCGTTCCATGGGAAATTTCACCAGCCTTCTGGGTCTGCATCACTCACCAGTATTGTCCCTGGAGGTGACAGCCTTTTGCATCTCTTCCACCTTCCCCATCAGCCTGTTGTACTGCTCCTCAGCCACCTGCAGGTCATTGCCAAGGGAAGCCAGACTGGCGTTCTTGCTCTCCAGGCTTCCCTGGAGCTCCACCATGGCCTTCTCCAGCTGGCTGCTGTTCTGCCGCAGGGTGCCAACCTCCGCGGAGAGGGCGCTCTGCTTCTCCTGGCTGGCCCGAGCCTGCTCCATCTGAGCCTGCAGTTGCGCGTTCACTGTGGCCAGTTGGGCCTGCAGCTCCGTCTTCTCCTTGAGAGCCTGGAGGATGAGACGGTCTGGTCAGCGCTACTATTCTATTATTCTGGGCGGCTTGCCCAGGTAAATTAACAGCCACCACAATTTTTTTTAATTCATTTTGGGTGGTGTGAAAAGCTGGTGTTCAAAGCTAGTGTTCAAACCTTGCATTTATTGTCTATGTTGTATTAAAAAATTAAATATTTCTAAAGATTTAATGCTGTCAAGCACTGCAGGCATGTTAGTGAACTACAATGACTATAACTGACTGCACCTCTGACACAGCACATTGTGCTCCTTCAACTAGCACTGACAACATTAACTTAATAGAGAGGCACTGTACTTGTACTTGCTTCACTAAAGTAGTGATAATTAGACTAATGCCTGCTCCAGCTCCAGGAGGTGCTGCTCCTCACTGGCTGCCTGCAGCAAGTAATGCCTCATTAGCTTATACTAGAGTGAAAGACTTCAGTGCCTGAAAAAAACGATACAAGATACAAATAATATGCTGGTTCTAATATGATAAATCTTCATTTTCACATCTGTAGTAGACAAAAACGCATTTCATAGTGTAATAAAGTAAACCATTTCCTGTGTAAGATTTGTACTAGCCATTTGCTTTTCTAAATAGGATTAGCCCATACTCCGTAGATTTCTCAGTAAACATGCCCTTGGGTTAGCATCTACAAATACACAGGATTTGATGTTGCAGTTTGGCAGCTGATACTGCCGACTTGAATCAGCCCATGCAGCAGTTCAGAAACTGAATTGTATCAGCAACTAATTAGCAGAGATCCTGTGAGCCCAGTTTAAGAATTTAGTCTGTTAAGATAAGACTTTAATACTTTTGATTCCGCTTTCCTTGGTTTTAGTACATATGAATAGCCAGTACAGTACCTCTAGATATCATTTCCTGATAGCCAGCTGTAAGTAGGTCTGATGTGTAGGGGTGCTTTGTGTGTAAGGAACAGAACTATGATAACAGAAATCAGTATATTGCTTAACCTGATTGGCCTCAGATGACAAGGATTCCAGCTGGCCCTCCAGTCTCATTTTCTCCTTCAACACCTGGAGCATTTCATCATGGCCCATCACTGAACTCTCCAAAGAAACACTGGAGGAAATATAATCAATATTATTTGACTGTACAGGCGACTGTTGGTTTAACATGCAGGTTTGACATTACAAAACCAACAGGCAACAAAGTCCAGTCACCCACACATCACTCTGTCATCACTGGAGACATGCATCAGATTCTACCACACTCACCATTGAGTTAAACTCTAATGTCTGACATTTCTGTGTTTATTAAAGACAGAGGTAACAGAAAATATCTGTTGTTGTGATCGCATTAGACAGCAAACTAAAGGAGTTAATGATGGTTACAAAGTTAGCCAACAGCTCACTGAATGTTGACAAAATGCCTCAGCTATGACTACCGTTCCAAATGTGTTTACATTTCACAAATTGACACATGCACTATTGTTGCATAATGGTAATGTGATATTTTTCACTCTAAACTAATGATAAAAAAAAAACAGTATGTGACAGCTGGTACACACAAGTTTCATATATATTTTCAGACTGTTAAAAGTTTACATTTGTAATTTTTGGAAACATTGAAGTAAAACAGATCTGTATTTTGATTGGCTAAGGAAGTTCTAATAAGCTTATTTGTCATCTACAATTTGATTCAAATGTTTGATTGAAAAATGTGAATATGTCCAAAATTTAGACAGTTGAAAAAGAAATCCATGCTCAATTAACAAAAAGGAGAGGTGTAACCTTAAATCCAAAATGGCATGCTGAGGGAGAAAGGTGCAACACAAACATTTTTATAGCTAAATAAACATATTTCTATTTTTCTATAACAAGAAAGTGTTGCTCCTTTCTCTCTCAACAAAATTTAGACAGTCAAATAAATTCTGCATTGTACATTTAAGATGCACTGTGAGAGCAATTAGGCAATGGCCTAATCTGGTTTGATTTCTGGGCTGTTTACCAACCTTAAATCGACAATGTTGATAATAAAGAAGAATCAAATAGCGTTTCCCATTGTCAATTTGTCATTAAAGAATCTTCTCTCACTGTTTGCATTTTGAAAATAGCTGATGCACAGCAATTGTGAGGATGATGAGCCCTCAAACAAGTCTAAAGTACAGCAAAGTGTGGAAACACCTTAAGGTATGTAGTAGTAATGTAGTAACATGCACACTGTGAGATTAACCTGTCTTTGCAATACTTGCAATAAAACTAGTTTGCTTGAGTAAAATATAACATGCCGGTGTGGAAGATGGCAGAGCATCTTCACAGTAAGTGTAAATCTGTTATGTTAGCACAGCATTAGCTTTCGTGCTTGTGGCGCAAGATAACCTTGGAGGCAATATTTTTTATGGCATTTTAAGAAACGTCCTTGATGTTTAAGCAAAAAGACTATTGCTGTGCACTGCAGAGCTCTCAACTAGTACTAGCACAGTGCTACCTCACTCTAATGTTGGCTAAAATGTAGCAGTAACAATAATGTTACTTTCAGTTTCTATTACTTGGTGTGATGACGATGTGATGGCACTGTTTATGTTTCTTCTTGATCTGATCAATTAACTAGAATTTGCCATTAACAAATACCTGCTGGAGAAACTGTCCCTGCGGCTGCGAGGCTCGGCTGTGCCCTCCCTCTGCTGCTCCAGCTCCAGGAGGTGCTGCTCCTCACTGGCTGCCTGCAGCACCTCCTGCAGAGAGGGGAACTGACCCATGGCCTCAGGAGCGATCTCCCTGCCCTCTACCGTGTAGGGCCCCCGCTGCCTATCCATGGCCGCAGAGAGCATGCCGTAGGTCCCCCTGGTGGACACGCTGCTGTAAGATGAACTGTCGCTGTCGTTTCCGTCGTTCCCCGGCCTCGTTCCCGATTCGCTGCCGTCGATCTCTGAGACGTTGTCCCCGGCCTGGAGGGAAGCACCAGGCTGGCCCTCCGGTTCGCCGGAGCTGAACTCTGACATCACGCTGACCTCGGACAGAGTGGACACCGAGCTGATGGTGGACTGGAGGGAGCCCATGGTGTTGTCTGCTGTCCTTACTCCATCTCGTCCTCCTCCTCCTCCTCCTCCACCGTCATTCTCAGAAGACTTGTAGTCAGCAAGGGAGTGGATCTTGTTGGTGCGGGGGGACCGGGACTTCCTCTCCTTGGAGGGGGGTATGCCCAGGCTGCCCAGTTTGGGCCCCCGGGGGACACTGGTCCTCAGGAAGGAATACTCCTTGGTCATGGCAACTGTACTGGCCCGGGGCAGAGCCTCAGGATGCAGCATGAGCTCTGGATCCAGAGTGCTGAACGGCCTGCTCTTTGGGGTGGTGCGGTGAGACTGGAAATAGAGAACATGAAGGGATCAGGGGTGCTGCTATAAATTCTAGGTATCCTGACAAGATGTGCCACTGGCTATCCAAGCATGACACAACACAACATAGGTTAGCAGTATCACCTCTACCACCCTGAACGACCCCTCCAGCTTGGGGTTCCATGAAAGTGCTCCTCCTTTTCCCCCACTAAATATTCAAATAAAGGAAGCATGGTTCTGTCGGTGGTATACTGACAATGACAACAAAGACAAACTTGCCTGAAACAGAGGCAGTCAAAAACAGCGCCGCATAAAAATCAAGAGGACAGCAACTACAAGGCACCCAGTAAAGCCCAAACCTCCACCGATGCGGACCAATTCTCCAATTCGCAAAGCTTCAGCCTCCATAACTATTTGTTTGTTTAATGTCTTCTGGCTTTGATTTTCTGAGAAAATGGCATGTGAATGCCATTTTCTTCCCACCAGCACTTGAACACAGCATAATAGTTATGGCTAAAAAAACAATAGTGGGCTAATGACAGAAATCCCAAATCAACTGATCCTTGGGATCCTATCTGTCCATCAAATTTCATCCAAATCCGTTTTTTGGTACTTTTTGGTAAACTGACAAACAGACAGACTGGGGTGACAATGACCTCTTTTCAACTTTGTTGGTAAAGGCAACAATGCCTGCAATGAAAGAGCAACAAAGGTGGCTGAGGGAATATGATGATTCAGATGGAATTTGACCAGTCCATGACTGATTTGACCATGATTCATTTTGGAAGAGCTGACCATGAGATGTTAGCAAAGAGACATAAACAAAGGCAATGAACCAGAAAATCAAATGGAGATGTTTTTCCATAAAGCAACATGACTAATCATGTGATATTTCAGACCAACTGCAGACAATCATGCAGTGCTGGTGTGCAAAGTATTTCACTAGCCCAGCAAGCCTGTGCACACTGCAGAGTCTGAAACCAATAGGCTGCTTCGCCTCTCACCGTTTCTCACATTGAACATAATTATGAAATGTTTTTACTGTTGTTCTGTCTATAACTTAACATGCTACTGCCGTCTTGAACACATTTCTCTTGTTTAAGAGGTCATTACTGTCAGTGGGAAAGAATAAAGCATTTTGTTTATATGAAAAAATATAAAAAAAATAAACCACAAAGTCTCATTGGGAGAACTTGAAGGAAATGATGCCTCAGCTGCTATAGCTTGTTCAAACTATGCCTTAGCCTCAGCATTCTCCTCAGCAATCCACTCACCCTCTCCTTGTGCCTCTGCACTCTGTACTGTTTGAGTTGCTCCTCTAGACGCCGGCGAGCCTCCAGGCGAATCTTCTCCTCATTCTCCATCTCCAGTGATGGCTCCTGGTTGGCTACAGGGAAAGTATGTTAGGACAAAAAGAGGAATGTTCTCCACTACTGCATATTGCACAGCACACAACAGCACTTCATGAACACTGTCATACAAGGCCTGGTTTTATTGGACTGTTAAAAGGTGAATCCCAGCAATGAGCCTTACTTTGTATCATTGGTCAGGCAGAGCCTTGGATGACATTGTTTGTACATGGTGGTTAAGAGTGAAGCTGCATGCAACCCTGTCCTCAAACAGTGATAATAAAGAATCTTACTGGCAGTCCCTTATGTTAATCCCAGGGCAGGAAACTAACATTTCTACAGCCACAGTGGCCAATAAGCCCCAAAATGCACCTGTCACTTTCTCTATTTTACCAGATAGCTAGATTTTTAAAGTAGAAAAGAACCTCTAAACAATTACTGGTTACATGCAAATGTGACTTGTAGAGCAGATTAACTTACAAGCCACATAAAAAATGTAGCAGCATGTGTTAATTTCTCATCCTGGTTAGTCCCTTCAACAGTTTTTCTGCTTAAAGGTTAAGGTCAAACAGGAGCGCCAGATAATTGTTGGGATTTGCTTGGTTAGTTTGCACACAATTAAAAACCTTGGCCATGACTGCAGCCAGTTGTGGAACCAGGCGTCAGTATGGCAAGAGGTTAAATGAGGACTTCTTGACTGCAGCAACACATCGAACAGATGCACAATGGATCAGTCTTGAATATGTACCACTGAATGGGATAGTATGGGATTCATCATGTAATACTATATGTTCTACGTGGGAGAGATAACCACTCAAATTTACCATAGTGTGAACCAATACTGGCAACAGGCTTAACAACATTGCATTTCATGATTGGGAACAAGGCAACTATGCCTGACATTAAAATACCACCAAAACATGACATAACAGAGGGATTAGTTCCAAAACACAGCCACTAGTCAAACTACTGATCTAAATTAAGTGCCAACACCAAGACCTAATCAAGCAATTGAATGCTCAGAGGAGTTGCACAAAAGAAGCAGACTCAAACAACTTAATCAAATTCCCACTGAATCCATCTGTTCAACAGAGAATGCACAGGCAAGGGTGTTTAAAAAAGGAGGTATACATCAGCCACTAAAGCAAAAAATCCCATAGCAAAAGGAGGTTGGGGGTTATAGAGGGGGCACTCACTGCACATAGGTTTATGCTTACACAATTCAGTCTCCTGCATAGGAATACTTAGTCTGAGCGACTGCAATGCATCAGCCCTGTGAACCGTGACCTCAGCACTAGCTCCCTCAGACTTCTCTAGCATCATGGGTGGGAAAGCAGCCACACCTGGGGGGGGCTCTTGGGTCTGAGGGTTGACAGGGGAGCTGGTGCTCTGGGGAGGGGCTGACGGAGGCAGGGGACCATTCAGATGGGTGTCCCCCGCAGTGCCCAAACCCTCTGCCACTGTGTCTCCATTTGGCACCACATCTGGATTGACAGGACCTGATAGGAGAGGCGGAAGAGAAGCCCAGAGAAATTTGTCAGCTTTGGTGATTTAGAGGCATTTGCTGAGTTTGTATTTCACCACACAATAAAAGTGGATTGTGATATACCCAACATTTAGGCAAAGCCCTGTCTGTGTGGCAAACTGGCCAAGCAACCTTGTCAAGCTAACATAGCTTTTTTTCTAGGAACTGGAAAAGGTAGTTTGTGACAATTCAGCAGCCACGTGTCCCTATGACTGCACCTACTCTTGTATCAAGGAGTACAATTACCAGGATCAACTTGCAATGCAAACATATTCAAATACAAATAACACAGACCATGAGGGTGAGGGAGTGGTATGAACATGGTTCTAAATAGAAGATACACCTAAAAATAAATTCATTATACCTAGAATGGAAAATGGACCACATGTGCAACTGACTATTCAAAGATGGGAGAGGTATTTTCAATCATTTTCAGAGCCCTAACTTTGTTCTCCTAAAGCTTAAGCACCTTGGAATATAAGTCACAGTAGCACCTTGATGAAGGTAAATTAGAGGGCAGTCCAGCTATTCCATACATGAGTTCAAAGAGCCATGCAGCAGGGAGTGGTGGATGGCCTCAGGCCTACTAGTAACCACCAAAACAGGTCATGCATGGAAGGATACTAATGTTATTAGAAAGAAATAATAGGCCTAAAAGGGAAAGGACTCTGCAAAAGCAGCTCCTTTTATTCACAGATAAAAATGCAGGCTTGGCAACAAACTTAATACAGAATAAGGACAGTCATACACATTCTATTGGGGCTGTATTAAAAATAGGCTTAAAGTGAAATAATTTCTAACACATCAAGTCATATCCCATCAAGTAAGCAGCTGTGGTGTCAACACTCACCATTATGAACATCCCCTGCTGTGGTATTTGTCTTCTCCAGACCTTTTTGCTTCAGCAGCTGTGTTTCACTGTCTACAGTATCAGCTTCGGCCTCTTTGGATTTTACAACTAGGCCTATGTCTTGTTGATGAACCTTAGTCTCCATTTCTTCTGCGTCTATGTGGTTAATATC